>NW_028258320.1:52485984-52637500 GCF_053883595.1 Heterocephalus glaber | reverse complement strand
CTTTTCCATACTTTGAAAGGTACTTATGCTACTTGTTCATAAAAAGAGTTAGGCTCCTTTGTTATGGCTCTTATTCCATTTACACCACGTATTGATTTTTAAATTAAACTTACACATGGTAAAGATTCCTGTTTTTGCTTGTTGGTTGTGGTTCTTTGGGTCTTTTTTTTTGGTACCGGGGATCGAACTTGGGACCTTGCACTTGCAAGGCAGGTGCTGGAACCCTGAGCTAAATCCCTGGCCCGATTCTTTAGGTTTTGACACATGCATAGTGTATGAATCCACCACCACAATCCTGACACAGATAATCAGTCCAGACTGTCTCTTGCTATCTTCTGCTGTCACTTCCTTCCAGCCCGCCCCTGGCAAACCTGATCTGTTTTCCATCCTTTCAGTTTTGCCATTTCCAAGCTATATGAATGAAAGCTTATAATATGTAGCTTTGGGATCTAACTTTGTTCATTTATTGAAGCCTACTTCAGACTCCTTTGTGCTGCTGTGTGAGTTGCCAGTTTGTTCCTTTTTGCTCCTGAGTAGCACTCCAAGTACATGTGGGTACTGCCATGTAGCCAGTTGCTAACTGAAGGGCATTTGGGTTGTTTCCAGTTTGAGGCAATTATGAGTAGAACTGCTACAAACATTTGTGTGTAGGTTTTCATATGGATGTGGACATTCATTTTTCTTGGGTAAAGACCTAGGATTGGGATTGTTGGCTCATATGGTAAGTGTGTGTTTAATTTTATAAAAAACTTTTTTTCAAAGCATTTTCCATTCCTACCAGAATACAAGAGTTCCTGTGCCTCACATCCTCATTGATACTTAATATGGGTTTTGAGTTGTTTTTATTTTTAGCCCATTCTAATAGGGGTGTAGCAGTATCTCATTTGGTTTTTAATTGATATTTCTAATTGATATTTTAATTGATCTGGAATCTTGAAGTATGTTAGCACGTTAACCATCAGTAGACTCAGATTTTCCAATTATGTTCAGCACTTTTTGTGTGTTGATTTTCCAATAGCATATTTTCTTTGTGAGGTATCTATTCAAAGGCATTTCCTCCAAGTCCCTCTGCTGTCTTTTTGTTCTTTTAACAGTGTCCTGTGAAGAGGAGTTCTTAATTTTGACGAAGTCTCATTTATCAACTTCTATAAGAGCTTGTGCTTTTTGGTGTTGAAGCAAACAAACAAAAACATTGCCTTACTCCAAGTTACAAATGTTTTCTCTTAGAATGTTATGGTTTTGTATCTTACATTTAAAATTTTGAGCTAATTTTTACTGATGGGCACAGTGTGGGTAGAGGTTTGTTTTCTGTGGATGTCTTTTCCTCTGTGTCCTTGTCCCCATCCCCATGGTAGAGAACTCTTCCTCCCCTTCTGCCTGGCTGCAGCAAGCCCCGTCTTTGGGGTGAACATGTCCTGGCTGGAGTGCCCCCACTCCATTGCCACACACTGGAAACCAGAGGGGTAAGGGAGCTGCTGCCTCTGGCGTTTTCGTGCTGATGGAGCCAGACTCTCTGTTCCCCCTTTGATTCTGGGGGATAGCGCTGGATCTCCAGGGACTGCTTGTGCCAGCACAGGATCTGGAAGCTTGAAGTGCATTAGATTAACTGTCAACAGACTCCGATTTACAGCTCCTAACAGAGCCAGTGCCTGAATGCCAATGAGCAGCCTACGCCTTCTGAGCTCGGTCACAGGCAGCTTACACTGTGCGGTGGCCCAGACAGGCCAGAAATGATGGCTGCATTGTCATTCTTGAAATTCACGGGTAAGCTGCTGTTGTTCAGAATACATCCACAGTTAATGTGCACAGTGCACGTATAGAATAGGCACTTTCGTTTTTAAAAATAGCTATTATATTCTCCATCATAATCCAAAGAGAGTTTCTTCTTACTGAATTTGTATATATTGTTTTTTTTTTTTTTAAACAGGAACAGAACATGAGCTTCTTAGGAAAGGCTCATCTACACATACACAGTTAGTCTTTGAGGCTGTCCTGTCACAAGGTGATTGCTTTGCTTGGATTCTTATGAGGCATGCCCAGGTGCTGTCTGGATCTCTTGGCACTAGTGACAGGGGACTGTTCTGAGGTGGGACATCTCCCAGACACAGGTACCAACCAATTCAATCCCTATTCAGAGGGCTTGCAGCACCCCACAGAGTCCACCTCCAGGGGTAGCCTGCCCAGTCAGGCAGCTTTGTCAGCCTTGGCTCTAGCCATAAATGGGGAATGAGGAGGAGCTGAGCCTGAGGCGCTCACATGTTGGCAGGTGACTTGCCTGCAGCATCCCAGTGCCAGGCAGCCAGGCAGCCAACGTGGGCATAATGCATTTGCATTTCAGTCAGCAGGCTGACAGACCCAGCTCCAGCCCTCTCCCGTGTTCATAGCAGGAGTTGGTGGGGGTTTTGTTCTCTCTCTCTCTCTCCCTCTCCCTCCGTCCCTCCCTCCCTCTCTCTCCCTCTCCCTTTCTCCTTTCTCCCACCTCCCTTTCCCTCCTCTCTCTCTTCTTTCCTCCCTCTCTCCCTCCTCCCTCCCTCTCTCTCTCTCTCCCTTCTCTCCCTCCCTCCCCTCTCTCTCTTTCTCTCTCCCTCCCTGTCTTTCTTTTTTCTCAGTGCTGGGGACCAAACCCAGGGCATTGCACATTCTCAGCAAGTACTCTACCACTGAGCCACATCCTCAGCCTCACAGGAATCTTCTTCATGTGAGTTCCTGCTGAAGACTTGCCCTGTTATGAGGCTGGTGCTTGCCACAGTCTTGACACTGGTCTGAAAACAGTCCACTTGGTGATGTGTTCTTTCATGTTTTTGACTTCTGAGGGTCTACCACCTGCAACCAACACCCACCTCTAACTATGTGGCCCAACCTGGGCCCACCCCATCAGAGCTTTCTGGCAGATACATGTGCCTCTAAACAGAGTGGATTTTATTGGCTTTTAAGTCTTCATTATAAAGGTACCCTTTGGATGTATTTTTTTGCACTTAATATTATTTGCTGAAATTCACTCAGTGATGCCATTAGAAGTATGTGACTTCACTGCAGGGCATCACATTCCTGCTGGACCTTCTGGCTATGCTTTGGCTTTGTGAGTAGTGCTTCTGGGATATTCTGTGAAGGCTGCTGCACACTACCATGGGCATTTCTCCTGTGTGCACCTTTAGGAGCCAAAACACTGGTTTGCATGGATGCCAACATCCAACTTTAGGAAACATTACAACCTCTTTCCCAGTTCCTCTCAGCTTTAAGGCTTTTATTTTTGCTCTTTGTTAGAATCTCTCTGTTTTTACTACATGCTAATGATGTTTCTCAAATGTTACTGGGTGATTTGCACAAAATCTCAGACAGAAATTGAATAACAGGCTGGAAACCGAGGGTGTCCCCTCCCCCCCTTTCATTGCTGTATTGCCTAATTCATTCTTTCCAGCCAGGAGCTTATGGCCTGCGGGCCAGCTGTCTGGCCATCTATAATGTAGCCATCTTGGTCAGAGCAATAATGGATCCTTTCACAGGCATGATCATGAGGCCATTAATAAAAGATGTCATTACTAGAGAGGTCAGCATCAGAAACGATAGTTAGACACCCTCTCCCAGGCCTGCAAGTAGCTATTTGTAACCCAGAAAAGAAACAAACCAAGAACCAATGGAAAACAGGCAGAGTATGTGCACACTGCCTGTGCCTTGATGTGCATGTGTGTGTGCCTGCTCTTGTGCATTTGTGCTTATGTGTACTCATGCACTTGGCTGAGTTGAGTGTGTGCACTCCTGTGCATGTGGTTGGTTGTGTGTGGTCGGGCAGAAGCCTAGGAGGCTGGGCAGTGAAGCTAGCAGGGATTGTCTCCATATCAGAGTGAGCCAGTCCATCTCTCCACAAGGGATAGGGCTGAGCTGGTATCTAATACTTTCAGGCCATTGCCTGGAGTGCTAGGTCTGGGCTCTGGTTTCTTTGGGCTGATGTGGACTTGGTGGTATCATGAGTGCTCATATGGTTGCCAGTGGGAGTGTGGTTAGAGCCAGTGAGTGTTGCCAGCCTTGGCCCATTCCTGTACCATAAACAAAGCCCTAGAAGCCTCCAACTCCCCCTTGCCCCTGGAATTCCGCCCCCTGCTTCCTTCCTGCAGACACAGCCCTTCACTCTAACCATCCTCCCAGGAGCTGAGGCAGTGATGTCTGGTTGGGAACAGAAGAGTGCCCCATCTGCCTGGAGCTGAGCAGGCAGGGGATGACAGAAGGGGATGTACTGGTGGCTGTGTCATTTTGCACCTGGTGCCCATATTCTACAGAGCCTGGGGGCTGCAGCTCCAAGGACCCAGTGTAGGGTCACGGGTATTGAACTTGGGTCCCATGTTGCAGGTTGGTTTCTAGTCCAGGAGACTGCAGCCCATCAGTGCTATGGACTCTTTGGACCAGGACACATAACCTGAAGCAGCCATGCGCTGCCTCCCTCTGCAGCAAGATCTGGAGTCACCTGCAAACAATCAGGCCAGGAGGGGCTCAGCAGAGGCTGCTTGGTCAAATGGGAAGGAGGCTGGAGGCAACAGAGGGTCAGAAGACAGAGCCCAGGGTCCGCCTGGCTCAGCAGGGGCTGTTAAGGCTACTATAATGTCACGCTACATGCACACCCTTCCCCTAAACTCGGGTGAGAGGTCCAGAGGTCCAGGATGCATCTATTTCTGTAAGGCCCCTGAACCAAGCCTCTAAGAGGGACCACTGTGCACTGCAGTGCATTTAGCTTTGAGCAGAAACGAGCTTAAGGCACTGGACCCTCTGTCTCCTCTGATGCTTGCTCACCTCAGCTGCTTCCCACCCTAGGACTCACCTATGTCTCCTGCCCACCCACTCTTGCATCCCCTCCTCACCCAGGACAGCCCAGACACCCTCTCTTAGCTAGGTCTGCTCCAGGGTCTCCTACCCAGGAGACTCACACCTGCTGGCTCTCAAATCCTGGGTAGGGGGAGAAGAGAGGCCACTAGGGCTCCCAGAGGGCAGCTGGGGGCAGAACCAATGGAAACATGGACCCTTCCCACTCAGGCTGCCACCTGGCTTCATCACACCCACTCCTTACCGCCCAGCTCCCATGGAAGAGGTGGACCTTGAAGCTGAGCTCTCATGCTTCTCACTCAAGATTGTCACTTGGAATCTTAAGTGAGGTTCTCAAAGGGCCAGGATCCATGTCTGGCAGCAGTCAAGGTGGAAAGGGATGGCCAGGTGGGTTTCCTGGAACTTCTAGCCTTGGCTGGCTGAGAGAAGTGGGAAAGTCCTGACACGACCAGGACAGTCACCCTGGGATAGTCAGAGAAACAGAATTCCTGGGAGCACACGGAGTTGTATGTCCACAATGAGGTTTATTAGGAGGAATTAGCTCCCATGAGTACAGGGGCTGAGAAGCCTCTGCTGCCTCCAAGCTGGAAACTCAGGGCGTGGATGGTATGAATGGCAGACTCGAAGCCAGAGAGGTCTCAGCCCCAACACTCAGCAGTCAGGGGAAATTCATCTTCTGATGCCTTTTTGTTCCTGGCAGGCCTTCAGTGGACTGGATGGGGCTACTCACACTGAGAGGGCCATCTGCTTCACAGTCCACTGGTTCAAAGCTCCGTCCCTCACAGACACAGCAGAAGATTGTCCAGCCAGATATCTGGGTGCCCCTGAGGCTCAGCCACATTGCCCAGAATATTAACATCATACCCCTTATCTCTTTAGGCTGAGACCCCCACCTCTGACTCCAGGCTGCCTGCAGACCTGTCCGGGGGACAGCCAGGGAGGCCACAGCCTGACTCAGGTCATAGGCTCTGCTTCCCCCAGCTTGTGGACCAGCACCCTGGTGGGGTGGTACCTTGCTGCCATGAGAATTAAGAGGGTGATGGGCCCTCTGCATCCACAGAGCCCTTTCCCTTCCCCTATCCTCTATCCTGGGCACCCTGTGTCCTTCCCAAACCCGCCTCTGCTGCTGCCTCTCCCAGATCTAAGCATCAAGAGCCTCTTATCACCCAAAGGCCTCTCTTCTGCCAGGAACAATGAACCTGGGCAAGACCAGGCCCCCTCAGTGTACTTTTGGTGACAAATCCTGGAGCAGAGAACTCTCCTAGTTACCCTCTCCTGGCCCACCTCACACATTCAGCACCAGGCTGAGGCGGCAGAGATTGTGGTGTCAGATGCCATCAAAGAATAGATAAAACAAGTAGTAACTGTGCCTCTGGGAGGAGCTGGATGCCAGCAGGCTGAGGTCAGGGCAAAGGACCTGCTCTGCAGTCTGCAGGCAGCCCTGTGGGACATGGTTTTGAGGTCTCAGACCACTGCTGTCCAGGAAGACTGGCATTGTGCCCAAGGAGGTATGGGTAGTAATGCTGAGTCCTGAGACTCAGTCTTGAGCATCTTATCACAGGGATGTTTGCCTATGGTTCTGCACCTCCTCCGGAAGGACATTAGGACCACCCTTTGGTTCCTAAATGAGGCAAATGGCTTCTGGGTTTTGCTTCCTCTTTGTTCTCATATCAGCAGGGTATTCCCTCCTTGAGCACAATTTGATGTTGCACACCCCACTGCATTGGCCCTCGGTGGATTGGGTGGGCTGTCCCCCCAGGGCTGCCTTAGGGATCTGCACTCTCTGTGGTAGGGTGACATGGTCATTCCTTTCAACCAGAAAGGGAGGTGGCAGGAGGGGGATTGTGGCCTCTACCCAAAGGGCCTGAGATAAGAGGGCATAAGGACAAATCCTCCAGCTCCCAGGGTTCCTGGGACCCCACTTAGAGAACTATGGACTTTCTAATGGGGAAGTCTCTTTCCTGGCTTTGGAGTTTCCTGGGTTTGGAGTTTGGCTAAAATGTCCCCCTTTTTCCTGTTTAAATTTTCTTGAAGTTATATTCTGATATAGTTTGGGATTTTAAGCCCTCAAGGGGCTCAGTGAACTTTTCTTCAAGAACTACCTCCCCATGTGGCCCAGCAAGCCCACCCTCATCCTCCCCAGCCCACCTGCATCCCAGTCAGTTCCAACCCTGCCTCCAGCTGAATCGCCCTCTCAGCAGAGCTTGTCAAAGATAATACAGCTGGACATGGAAAATGAGGTTTATTCTCAGTACTGACAGTAGGGAAAGGTCTGAGGTCCTTTCTGAGCCCTGCAGGGACAATTTGGGCATTCAAAGGGAGAATGAGTTGGGGGGTGGCACTTAGAAGAGCCAGAGAAGTGAAAAGTTACAAAAGCACAGTAAGAGGCTGGTCAGGGAGGAAAGATCAGGCAGCTGTGTCTGCCAGCTGGCAGACATCAAAGTTGAGATGGAGGATAATGGAGGCTGGGAGACAGGACCCCCCCCCCCGGATTCCATTTCAAAGGAAAGGCTCTCAGATCCTTGAGAGACACTTCTGAGCTTGGAGAGATCCACTGTTACAATTGTCGGCCCTTTTAGGAACCTCTACAGGGAGTTCAGGGGCCACTGAACAAGCAGCAAGCTGTCATCCCAGGCAGCCAGGTAAGGGAGCTGAGATCTGTTTACTTGGTGCTGCTAGGAGTTGCTGGAGGCCATGGAGCTGGGTCAGATCCCTTAGGGCAGGGCTTTGGATGGAATCACAGTTCCCAGGGGGTCTCAAGGTCCTGCCATATCAGGTCACTAGGGAGACTGCAAACCTCCTCTTGACCTTTCTCCCTGATTCCAGATGCTTGGCTAAGGTCCACAGCACTCAGCAGGAATCCAAGATGCCTCTCAAGGACCCTGCCAGTCCTCTCTGTCCCACCTCTTTGTATTCCCATTGTCACCCTGTACCTCCCTGCCCCCAGCCTGAATCCCACAGGCAGTGGTCTCTGAGGTCTGGGAGGGGTCCCCTGAGTCTGAGTGACAGACCCTCACTGATTTTCTCCATTCCCCCTGCAGGCTGCCCTTCTGGCTCCCAACACAAGCGTCTTTCCTCCAGCTCCCAGAGTTCCTAGGACCCTACCTGGAGAACTGTGGACTTTCTAATGGGGGATCCTCTTTCTTGGGTTTTGAGTTTGTGAGGAGACCAGAGACCACTTTATTCTTGGCTAACGTGTCCCCTTTTTCCCTGTTTAATTTTCTTGAAGTTATATTTTAATACAGTTTTGGATTCTAAGCACTGAGGCCCCCTCCCAACAGTATCTATACAATAGATTTATGAATTTTGTCAGTCTGTTAGATTACTGGAAAAACTTGGCAATATGGTTGACAATATGGAAATTTTGGAATTATACAGGTCCTGCCTCTGCCCTCTCTTAGCCACGTGGCCACAAGTGGTATGACAGAGGCCACCTGCCCTGAAAAGGGGTAACCTCCTTGAAATGTGGATGGTCAGTGAAGTATATTTGTATTAGGGCTCTCTAGAGAAATAGCACCAATAAAATGTGTTTGTATACGTATCTGTGCATGCACTCACACATGTGTGTATGGGCAGGAGAGATTGTTTATGAGGAGTTGGCTTGTGCAGTTATGGAGACTCACAAAGCCCAAAATCTGTAGTCAACACACTGGAGACATAGGAGAGCCAATGTTTCCATCTGAGTCCAAATTCCAGAAAAGACCCATGTCTCAGTTCATAGCAGAAGGAGGGGATCCCCGTTGCTCAACCTCTGTTCTCTTCAGGCTCTCAGTGGACAGGGAGAAGACCACCCACACTAGGGAGGGCCATCTGCTTGAGTCAATCAGTTGACTGATTCAAATGTGATTCTCACCCAGGAACATCTTCACCAGCACACAGAATGTTTGGCCAAATACCTAGGCATCCCATGGTCCAGTTAACTCGATAAATAAAATTTACCATCACAGCCCTCAGGAGTCCCAGAGCCTCATCCTTACCTCCCACCTACTCCATAAAAATGGGCACCACTTTATTATTGACTTATTAGGCAGCTGCAGGGTCAAAGTCAGCAAGAGGGAGACCCAGGCAGAGGAATGTGATTCTTTTCCATCCTAGGATGAAAGGACCATCCAGTATCTGAAGGGGTCATGTGGGGCCCTCCTCCATGGGAACTGGGAGGGGTGACCTCACAGATCACCCTGGTAGGCAGGGAGTTGATGACAGTACTGTAGGGTTGATAGACTCCATAGAGAGTCGTGAGGAGGAAGCTAAGCCTCTGTCTGGAAAGTCTGCTTACTTGATATTTCCCCCCAAATCAGAGCTTGGGGTGAAAAGACCATAGCTCCAAACAGGTTTTGCCATTGTCATTTGTTTCTCTGTAGTTTGAAAATGTTTGGCTAAAGTTTCTTGGACTAACAGAGCTTATGGGAAAGGTACTGTTCTAAGCCCATGCTCCAGCATCCTGTAACTGGTAGTGCAGATATATGTATGCGTTATTTTGGGGTGGGTGCTGGGATACAGCATTTGGGGATAGAGGGTGAAGCTCCAGGATATGAGGTCTTATCCCAGATGAGACCCCTAGCTCTGGATATTATGTACAGATTTCTGGAAACCACATATAAGGCTGTGGATCCTGGGCCTTTGGTGGTGTCACCATCTGTAGTTAATTCTGATCCAAGCTGGGCTCTTTGGGCCCCAAGAAGGTACTTGTCTTCCCTGCCAACAGCTTGGTGTTTCCCAACAGCTGAGATCCCATGGAAATTCCCAACACAAACACAGACAGACGGCAGGGGCCTGCTCCTCTGGCTCTATTTTGACATAAATCAGAACACTGTTTTGTAATCCATATGCACGGCTCCACTTCATGCATTACCAATGGGTGCAGCTTCTGCAACTGTCAAAGAAGTTCTCGTGTCTTAGTGCCTGTTAGCGGGGCACCCCCATCTCAGCACAGGGTAATGGTACAGCTGGACACCTCTTGTCCCTACTCTACTCATTTTAGTACCATAAAATGAGTTAAATTCATGACTTGGTTATCACCTTATTCCCATAGTTTATGATCCATCCATACTACAGGCCAATATTAAAATTACATCAGACTCTGACCCTCCAGAGAGAAGGTAGACCTGTGGCTCTAGTGCTTACCCTTGTCACAGCATTTCACACTACCACAGGATAATTGTTGGTCTCCCAGTCTCTAGTGGAATCTGGGAGTTTCCAGACTCCACCTGGAAACAGTGAGTGGAGTATGTTAGCGAAGTAGGATAGCAACTGGCTCAGGAGAGCAATCGGGTGACCACAGGTAACCAACTACCCTTCCCATCCTTTTAATTTGGGGAGTGACTTTTTAGAACTCTGAATATTATTTTTGACAAGATTTCTGTTCCATAATTGATGTATGTAGTTCACATCCTGGGCAGCTGATCACATAATTCAGAGAGAAAATGATGTGGGGTGGGAGGGTGGGGGATATCAGGACCTCTGGCTCTAATCAGCTTGGAAATGTCACTTGGGGAAATCATTTTTATTTGGGGGGCTTCAGCTTTTATATGTGCAAAAATGAGAGGGCTGAACTGGTAGGTCTCTTCTTTAATATTCTAGAAATAGATGATCTGATGACAACTTATTTAGAAATCAATCAGATTGAAGACACTGGGAACAATGTGTAATTTTAATTGCAGCAGCAATTTCAACTGTAACGTGTAACACGTGCAGAGGGAAGCCTAAGTGTTTCTTTTCATTCTATATGAGATAATCTTAGTTAGGTTAGAAAATAAAAAAACAAAACCCAGAAAACAAGCTCCCCAATCTCTCCTAGCTAATAAACTGTGGAGTTCCTACTGTCCATGACCCTTGCCTACTCTCCCCCCTGCCCTGCTTCTGTGTCCAGTCAGGGTCAACCCCCTTTTTATAAGGAACCTTAGCAGCTCCTTAATAACTTGCCAAAAACATTTTAAAAATGTAAAAGTAAAAAGAAAAAATGAGAACCTGGCAGAAGCCCACTTTATAAGTGATGAGACAAAATGAAAATCAGATAGGAATAGGGTCAGCTGCCATGGACACTGAGGGAGAGTCAAGGCCACTTCTGCAAATGGCCTCACGAGGAACACAGACTCACCTTTGTAATCATGTGCTCTCCTGGAGGGCCATTTGCTTCTCCTGACTGGAAGCTCAAGATCCGGCACCTTGGCTGGTGCTGGTTCCACAGAGCCAGTGCTCCTGGGATAGGCACACCATAAAATGGTCCATAGTAGAGCCTTCCCCTTGCCTCAGCATTTCTCCTGACCCCCCCTGTCTTGAGTTTCAGCCCATGATGTATACATTCCCCATGAGAGACTCGGATATGTCATACTAAAGAAACATTTATTTCTACTGTTTTTTCAGAGAGAAAACAGTGCGTCAATGAAGGCAGTGTTAAGTGTGACTTCCATTCCTGCTGGATGATTCAGTCCACAACCCAGGAAAGTCTTCCTGCATTTGGATGAGCCTGACTCCATGGCTGAAGGGTTCTTCTGTCGTCATCATCACATCCTTGGTGGTCTAAGATTGTTGCCCTCAGTGGCTCAGTTAGAAGAGACATGTGCATGTGCACATGTGTTCATGGATGTCCTCACTCAACCAGAGAACAAAACAACAACAACAAATGAGCCCATTTGAGGCACCTAGAAGTTGATGCACCAGGTGTGCCATATGCATCCAAGTGTGAGTGTAACCTGTAGCATTGCATTTTTAAAAAAACCAGTAGCTGGAGAGAGGAACAATTGTGTTGTCTGGAAGTATTAAGCTCATTTTATATTTGTGCCAGAAGAAATGTTCCACTCCGGTACTGATGTGGTGGACCAGGCATGGTTCCCTAGGTTAAAATCTGGGGAATGCTTATAGGATCAGACAGATATGCTTTTTCTTTGGTGGGTGCAGAATTTCTGCTGGGAAATGCACTATTAATCACACTTATCCATGAAGGACCTATCCTTTCTTTTGTCATTTGAACCACAGTCCCTGATTCACTTGGACAAGGCACTGGTCCAGTTCATCACCTCCCTAGTCAAGCCTGATGTTGAGATTTGTCTCAAATCTGAAATCTTGTATATTCCTCCGTGCATAGTTTTGTCTGGTTTTAATGGCTGCATCCTCTTGGAAGATTTATTGTACTCAGAACTAAATGGCAAACGATAACATGCATTAATAAGCGCTGCCACAGAGCTATAAAGGAACCATTAGGTTAAAGTCTGATGGACTCTGCAACACAGACATCCAGGAAACATGTTGAAACTCCATGTGGTCCCCTGCCAGCCTGCATCCCCTGGGGAAAGCTCCTGGCTGGGCTCCTGTGTGAACTTGTAAGAGAAAATCAGCCGATTAGGATCTAAAGATGTGCTTTTGAGACTCACCCAAATTCACATCCCTCTGGTTTAGTTGGATTATCGTGATTTTGCATGTTGTATGTGTCAGGAGTACTTCATATACCTTCCCATCCACTCCAGACACACTAAATCGCAGTTCTGTAATGTAAAAAAAAGACAAACTATACAGGAAAGAAAAGCATGTAAATATGTACCAATGCTTATGAAGCTGTTATTGTTCATATGTAAAAAGTTTGTACATAGGAAAGGAAAATGGCTCTATGAATGTTTTAAATAATGTCCTGTGATCCAAACTGCATTTATACCCCTGCCACATTCCTGAAAGCACACATTTAGTTGGAATGACATTCCTCTTTGTAGGTATCATTGTTTTCATTCATATGTCATGGCACCTTCTTTTCATCTCATTACAAGATCAGAACTGGGCTTTGACAAAAAAAAAAAAAAACAGCAAATATTAGTATGTATCACTCATTCTTGCTGACCAGTGAGCATCTGAAGAGTTCAAGTGTTTTAAAAATAAGGTGCATTTTCTAAATCCCAGACTGTACCTTCTTTTTTATTCAACAGTGGGCTGGACTGAATTTCCTTGAGCATTTGGCTCTTACTGTAGCTCTTCAAATGGGAAATCCAGTTTAAAGGCACCGCTCTGAGTAAGCAAGAGGACAGACACTGAATGTGGCCAGGAACACTTCCTGTGTAACCAAGACATAAGCATTTATATACCACAGGATACCCAGGGCATGGTCGCATTGTGTGCACAATCCACAGAACAACATAAATGTTTTAGTTTGTCTAAACTAGAAATCCATGTAAAATACAGATTCCTTTGTGGACACCATGTGGTGTTTACCTTGTTTCCATGGTTGAGTTCCAGTTGTTGAAGGCCTATGGCTGTGACTTTAGGTCTCTGCCCTCGCAGAATCTGTAGCCTTCAGGAAACCTGAGTGCCTTATGTGGCTTGTGAACACCAACTGGGAGTCAGGAGGGGCTGGTGCAACAGTGGCTTTAAGAGATTGATAATTCATCAGCACTTGCCGTCACTCCATCACTGAAACCTTGAGATGGGTAGTGTGTTTTTATGAAGTAATGGATTTAAGTTTAGGCTCAGGAAAATCATATTGTGAATATATGTATCAAAGCATATATTTGTTTACTGTATATTTTTAAAGGATATATTGTAAATTTATGCAAAAATTAACAGGATTTGTTTCCCTATGGCAATATGCCAGGCAGTATTTGTGTTCTCTGAGGCAGTTGCTTAATTACCACATTCTAAACATGTGATATTCTGCTCAGTACTAAACAGTATTCACAGGCTAAACTAGGTTTGTATGGTGATCCACTACAAAATTTTACACATATTTTTGTATTGTGATTCCTATGATATACAAGAGAATTTTTACTTATTCGTAAATTATTGTACAGTTTTAATAAAAATTGTTTTAAAATCTTAGAAGATCAAAGCACCCCTCTGGGTATTATTAGGATTTGAACTTATGGGCTATAGTAGCCATTTCTGCATTTTTGCATTCATTCTCTGAAAAATACAATGCCTCCTTCTGTGCCAGAAAGGGAATCTGGACCTTCTGCCCACTGGGGCGGGGCGGGAGGCTCACCTGCAGCTTCATCCTAAATAATCTAAAATCACCTGGAGGAAACCTCTGCATCAGGTACCTGGCAGCACCTTGCTGGGGTGGGCCAACTGGAAAATTTTCTCCTGTCTGTCAGATGTGAACCAAAACAGAAAGAACCCAAATAACTTAGAAAAAGGAGATTTCTGCACGTAAGAACTGTTGTCAGTGTCCATTGTAGACCATTGGAGTGTCCTAGTGACTCATTTTTCTGAACTTGGGCTCTGAAATACCGACTGCACCGACAACACAAAGGCTGGGGTCTTTTCATTCAAAAATCAGTCGCTGCAGGCCTCCACAGTGTGATAGTATAGCCCTGTGATCCCTGGACAGCCGGGACCCCCTCTGTCTTGTCTCACCCCAAGTCTTCCGCCTTGGCATTCAGCGAGGTCAGGAGCTGCTCGTGCTTGCTGATCCCCAGATCTTACTCTTGCTGATGATTTAGTCAGGGCCTCCTTGCCCAACGTGGATTCTCCCAAGGGCTCTGGAGAGCGATGGAGTTCCCACGGACCGCAGCTTCTCTAGCAGTCGCTTTCTTCCCGCGTTTCTGCGTGTGTGGATGGAGTCGGAGCGCACGTGTGCCCCGAGGTTGAGCGGCCGTGCTTGCTGGGTAGCCAGGCTTCTGGGGCCAGACCAGGCAGTTCGTTCAGCACCTGCTGTGTGAACAGCGCCAGCTCCACTGTGCCGGGCCAGGAGTGTGGGGGAGAAGGAGCGGGAAGAGGGCGAGGCCACGGAGGGCCGGGTCTTCGCCCCACTTGCTGACGCGCTGGGGTTCCAGACGAACCCAGACGCTGGTTGCTGACTCCTGCCATGACTGCACCACAGCCGCCCAGTCCCGCCAAGCCTCTGGCCCGGCCCAAGCTCGGTGGCGTCTTCCGCTGCGTGGAGGATGCCTTTGAGAACAAGACACTGCCTCTGGACGCGTTGGGCGGCGACTCCCGAGACCCTTGGGCGGGCGAGCCCTACTGCGGGCCGTGCTGCCTCTCGGAGATACTTGGAGAGCCAGGCGGAGACCTGGCTGCGGTCGCGGCCCGTCGTCAAGGGCAGCCCAGCTTGGCCCCAGCCCGAGGACCTCCTCAGGTGAGGCTGCAGGACAGAGACGCAGGCTGCCACTTATAGCGCCGTCCGCTCAGGCCTGAAGCCGTCCCAGGACTTCTCCCTGCCTTGAGACCCCACTCCTGAGCCCGGCTGGCGGTCCTTAAGCCTGTCCCTGTCCGTCTCACTGTGTGTCTGTCTCGCTGCCCCTTTCTAGCCTTGCCTGTGTCTCTCCACCTTGTCCCTCCCGCTGCTGGCTTTGTGCAGCCCACCGGGGAACAGCCCCGCGGGAGGTCTCCAGGGCCTGGTGCAGCTCTCAGGACACAGCCCCGCTCTCGCGCTCCAGCTCCGGCCTTCCGGGAGGAGCCTGGCTTTGGCCAGAGACAACTTCCCGAAGGGAGCTGGTTCCCACAGTACGGAACCAGGGAAGCAAGAAGACTGTAGCTCCAGCTCCAGAGCCTGGGTGCTTCGGGTCATCACCGGGCAGGGCACAGGCGGGCCTGGCAGGACGCTGTCTGACCGCTCTCCTTTGCGGGATCCAAACTCCTCCAGCGTCTTCAGGGACAGGTCGCACCCGTTCCACTCCCCAGTCCGCACGCACCGGCAGGGGGTGCGAGAATCAGTCTAGCCCCAGGCAGGGGAGGTTGGGACGAGCTGGCGGGGGGCGGGGGATGAATGCAAATGAGAGGGGCGGGGCCTGAGCGCAGTTGAGCGAGGGCGGGGCCGGGAATCTTGCGCCCGTTTGCTCGCACTCTGGCGCTTCGCGCCCCACGCACACGCTGGGCTTAACGCGCGTCCCCGCTTGCTCGCCCGCTCCCGCGCCGCCCCTGCCGGTCCCCAGGCCTACCTGCGAAGCAGAATGTCCTTTCAGGGCAAGAAGAGCATTCCCCGGATTACGGTGAGCCCGCGCCCCCTGCCCACCGCCCGGAGTGGCCTTCTCGCTAGGCGGACCCTCAGCCCCTGCCTGTGGGTCGCGTCCCTGCGCAAGCCCGGTTCCGGCGCTAGCCCTTCCTCTCGGTTCCTTTGCGCGTTGCCGGCGACCGAGAATGCCGGTGCGGCTGCCCTGGACCCCGAGCACAGCGGCCTGCAAGCCCCGGAGTCAGTCTCCACTGCTCTCCGGGAAGGCCTGGAGCCGCGAGCGCCTCCTTCCCGAAGCTCGGGTGCCTCTCCTCCCGCCCGGCCTGGCTGGCCTGGAGCGCTGGCCTCCGGGGCGGCGGGCGGACGCCGGCTTTGTTGAGCGCCGGGCTGCGGGGCTCCCGATGCCTTACCTTCCTCGCACAGCTCAGGCCGCCCGTCCCTTGGACACGCCGCTTAGGCGCCTGGAGCTCTTTGTCCGAGACAAAGCGATTTAGCCTTGGCCTCTCGACCAGGAGCCCTTGATTGGCCCCGAATCTCTCCCCAAAGCCAGGTTGAGAGACTCCAAGGGAGGCAAGCACTCACTGTCCGATGATCTGCACCCCAGCAGCATGAGCCTTCCAGAGGAGACTCTGGTCCCAGTAACTCAGCACCCCCACGCACCATGTGGGAGGTCAGACTGGCCACCCACCCCTGCCAGGAAACAAAGCTTCCCCACTGAGGACGGGGTGGGGGACGAGGGACGAAGGAAGGGGAGGTGCCTGCTGGACCGTGGCGGGGAGCCCAAGGGGTCTCAGACCCAACTCTGGGCTTGTCCTCAGCAGGAGAGCTGGGAAGCCTGGTCGGGCACCAAACCCCCCCCAGCCTTTTGGGGGTTCAGTCCTTCCTGGGACACTCAAGGAGGAAAGCAACCTCCCCTACCGGAACAGAAGGGGCTCTGACCTCAAGCCTGCCCACTGCCCTTTCGGTTAGGCTGAAGAGGGCCTCCCAGCGGCCAGCCAAGAGGGGCCTGGGGGTGGAGCTTGAGGGTAGAAGGAAGACCCTCAGGGTGGACAAGGCGTTGGTGTCCTTAGGAGGGAGGCCAGATTATCACAACTTTCACCTCATCCTGATGGGACCTCTGAGAAGAGCATCCACCTCAGCCCAGCACCTTCTCTCTTGGTTCTAAATTCAGGGAAGACCCCAGAATCCGAGTTCTGGTGCCTGAAAACTGGGATCATGAACAAGGACCCCAGACCACAAGTGTCTTCTAGTCTCAAGCCTTCCTCTTTCTAGCTGGGTTTTCCTAGGGTTTACTGAAAATGAGCTGGAAGTGGTCCAGTGGAGGTGGACAGGGCATGACCAGAAGCAGCAGCCTGGTCAGAACCCTGGCTGCTGGAGCCCTTCAGAGTGGATGGCTGCGATGGCTCCAGGGCAGGGCTAGGGCTCAGTGAGGATGGGCAGTGGGCATCTACAGGACTTTGCAGGGAGATGCTGACAGCTGGGAACCAGCCATGCCGTGGACCAGGATCAGCAAACTTCTTCCATAATGGGCCAGGTAGTATCTACAGGTTTGTGGACCACAGTGTATCTGTCACATCTGTGCAGTCCTGGACCAGACATTCATGGGCATGACTGTGTTCCGTTGATACTTCAACTGTAGATACTGGACTGTGAATTTCATAAAATGTTTACAAGTCATGACATTCTTTTGATTTTTTTCAACCGATATGAAACATCTATTCAGAAGGCTGAAATAGGATCATCATGTTTGAGGACAAGCTGGTCAACTTAGCAAGACCACCCCATCTCAAAATAAAATAATAAAAAAAGGGGCTGGGGAATATTGGCCAGCGGTAGTTCCTGAGTTTGATCCCCAATGCTACAAAAAAAAACAAAATAACAACAACAACAAAAAAAACCCATCTATGGCTCCAGGCTGTGTAGATAGGGAGAAGGCTGGATTTGCCCTGCAGTGTGGCTTGCCAGCCCTTTTATGAACTACTTGATAGTAGTTTAATCTTTAATCAGTAGAATCCTGAAAGTTCAGCCCAAATAGATGTCAATTTGTATTTATTTATTTATTTAAATTTTTTTTTTTTTTTTTGTACCAGGGATCGAACTTGACCTTGCGCTTGCGAGGCAGGCGCCAGAACCACTGAGCTAAATCCCCAGCCCAGATGTCAGTTTTTAAAAAGTGAATAATGTAATGGGTTGAGGTATAACTTGTGGCGCGGTGGCTGCCTGGCAAGTGTAAGGTTCTGAGTTCCAGAAGAAAAAACAGTTACTGGGCTGGGGTTTTAGCTCAGTGATGCTGTGCCTGCCTCTGCCTCACAGCGCAAGGTCCTGAGAGTGATCCCCAGTAGCAAAAAAAACCAAGTGAATAATGTAATAAGATTCTTTAACCTCTCAGCCTCATAGAGTACTAGGTATTAAATTCTCAGCTTTATTCTCTTGACCTCAGACTCTAGAAAGAGCCAGAGCTAGGGCTGAAGCCCTGGCTAACAGTCTACCAGTGTGTGTGTGTGTGTGTGTGTGTGTGTGTGTGTGTGTGTGTGTGTTGGAGGGAGGAGGGTTGTGTGAACACTGGACAAGTAGCAGGCTGATGGATGGGAAAGGTGTGCAGAGTCTTATCACTTATATCGTTCCATGTCCTTCTGCTCCTTTTTGTTTCTGCTCCTTGAGGCAAGATCATCATCCCTGATGACCATGCAAAATCCTGGTAGTGACACACACTTTCTGCCTAACTCCTCCTTCCTGGCCATTTGGTGAAATTCTTAGAAGTAGTTTTATGGCTGCCAAGTATTGGGATCTAATGCCACAGGTCTGTGCTGCTGAGGTTTGCCTACACAAAAGCTAGCCTTGCTCAGTGTCACTTTCTTCACCTACCTGGGTACTGCCAGATATCACCGGAACCTGCAGTTGCCCCGTTTCTTCCTTGCCCTTTACCCGTATGGCCTGTCCATCAGCAAGTCCTGCCCACCTCACTCCCAGTTGCTGTCAAATTCCATTTCTCTTCACCTGTCCCTGTAATACTGGCTTGGAGCCTCTCATCTCACGTGGACAATCTCAGGAATCACCCAGGCAGAACCTTGTTTCCCAAGTTCAACCTTTCAATCTACATTTTTTGTTTGTTTGTTTGCTTTGGTACCAGGGATCAAACTCAGGACTTTGCACTTGCGAGGCAGGTGGCAGAACCACTGAGCTAAACGCCCGTCCCACAATCTATGTTTTACCTAGCAGTAGAGATGATCTCTTTACAACATCAAACAGACTGTGATCAAAATCTGCTTAAGGTCCCCAGTGTCCCTTGCACAAGTCACCCCTGTCCAGCTCTGGGTACTATCCCTGCATCTCCTCACAAGGTTCCAGCCCCTAGTCTCTTCTGGGGTCTGATGTCAACTCAAGCTCTGTCCTGCCCCAGGACCTTTGCACAGGTTGCTTCCTGGTCTGGAAAACACACACACACACACACACACACACTGCTCTACCGGACACCTCCTATACCATTATAGGCCTGCAGTGTCTTGCTGGAACAGAAGGCCCCCCCCATATATATATTGCACACTCTCTCTAACACACACACACACATACACACAGTCTCCAGTTCCAGTAATTCAGAAAGGCCCTTCATGATCTCTGAGGCAGCCTTACTGTCTCTTGAATTTCGTCATATCACTGTCTTTGTGCTCTTTGCATTTGTCACAGTATGATGATCACGTGCCTGTGTTTTACTGCTTCTACCTGTCTCCCCGCTCTGGGATGCAGCCTCCTAGAGTGGGGACCGAGCCTGCTGGGGCACTGCTCTGCCTTGTAGCTTCTATACCAAGATAAGCCTGCATCTTCCTGGTGGACCAGAAGCCCAGTTCAATCGGCTGCACCTCCTCAGCACAAGTGGATGCAGGGCCTCTGAGGATGTGAGACTGTTTAAAAAGGATCACCACACTTTCACCAGCCCTGGCTTTGCCCTGGGTTCCCCTTTTCCCTGTGCCTGCATTGAGGCCAGCTTGCTTGAGCAGTTGGTTTCTGGGCTGTGTGGGGTCACACAGGGTCGCCTCAGCATGGCAGCTGCTTCTGAGCACCCCATTTTGGGGTATGCTAAATAGTTGAGACAAACAGCTGCAGGCATTTGAGTTTGTTTTTATGTCTACAATTATGCCTGAATCTTTTGGTCTTAATTCCAGCAGAGGGAGTTACACTAAAGATGAGTTACTCAATCTGGAGAAAAAGTGTTCATTTTTTGTTTCCACTAGAGTGACCGCCTTCTGATCAAAGGTGGGAAGATCGTGAATGATGACCAGTCCTTTTACGCTGATTTGTATGTGGAGGATGGTTTGATTAAGTAAGTTTCCACCAAAAATATCTTCATAGATCGTATAAGTACATATCGATTACATGGTATCCAGGCAATTCACATTCAAGTGAAATTCATATAAATGCTTTCTTCTATTTCAAAACCCCACTCCCTGGAAACAGTGAGATGGGAGCCAGTGATTCATCTCATGTCTTGGATGATGAAAGTCTCGCCAGTTAATCATGAATTCTCTGGAAACAGAACAATGGCTTCCATGTTTCTTTGTGTTATTATAGCATTTAGTAAGACATTGAGCTCACAGTAGGTGGTTAATAAATACTCGTTGACTGTTTGTTCCTTTACTGTATCTGTCAAGTGGCTTCAGCCTCAGTTAGTGGTTAACAAGTAAAAACTCTTCTGGAAAACCAGAAGGGAAACATTGCTTGTCTTGAGCCACATAGTGAGTGATTTTATTCTCTGACCTCTAGAGGACCTGGGCAAATAAGCAGCTCTTTTCCTCAAGGGCAAGAACCCAAATGCACACTTCTAAGGGCTATGTGGCGCAGGAGCCTATTTGTGTTCTGATCTGGGCTCTCCATGTACAGTGCAATCTCTTCTTGTTGCTTTCAGACAGATTGGAGAAAACCTCATCGTCCCTGGGGGTATCAAGACCATAGATGCTCATGGCCTGATGGTCCTGCCTGGAGGGGTTGATGTCCACACAAGGCTGCAGATGCCAGTCCTGGGCATGACCCCAGCCGATGACTTCTGTCAGGGAACCAAGGCCGCACTGGCAGGAGGAACCACCATGATATGTGAGTATCTGGACCCCACCTCAAAGGAAAAGCATCTGCCCACTTGTATGTTACAGGAAATGTTATATCATGGTGTTTTTCTCATTTTGTTTCTTGTATCTCAATCTGAGAACCCTTGAGCACCCTTTTGTTATCCTCATTGGGGGTCATTTTTGGGTCATTCTTGTCTCATTCTGGCCAGCTCTGGAATGTTGCTGGGATTTCTGTGTAGCAAATAGATATGTGCCTGTTACTACTTCCTGAGGAATTGGAAGCTGGCCAAGGACAAGGGTTTGGAAAACCCAAATGCATTGGATGAGGATCACAGTTGGTTTGATTTGCAGAAATTTCCTGCCCATGTTAAGAATAGTTAAAGATAGAGGTTGTACAGCAATGCTATTATTATTCCATAACAACAACCAGAGTTCCTATTCCCTTAGAGCTATGTGTGCCAGGCTGAGCTCTGTCCTGACAGGCTTTGGGTCCCATGTGCTCATCTAAAACCCCTTAAGATCAGCAGAGCCACCCTGTTTGTGAGGTAAATTCACTGGTGTCCCGGGAACTGGCATGTGGTAAGTGCAGAGCCAGGAGGAAACCCCAGAGCCCAGCCCATTCCTTCACAGCAGCCTTGAATGCCATCAGCTTAGCAGTACTGAGCACAGATGTCTCAGCAGAGGTCTGAGGAACCTCACTGAAGCCTGACACCCTATGTTCCTTTGTTCTTGCTGTGTGACAGCAGGTAGCTTCACTGACCTCTCACCCAGCCCCCATTACTTATATGACCTGTCAAGAGCCCTTTCCTTACTGGGTCAAGAGGATTAAGAGTTAACTCACACAGCCTGACACAGAATAAATGCTGTCACTGCTGTTGCCAGGGAGGGCAATCCTGAGCACTTGGGGCACTTCACAGATGGCATTCAGCCATTGCTATAATCACAGTTTGGTTTGGTTTACTCAGAAAGAAGTGAAAGAAAACCAACAGCAGGCCATCTTATAATGTGACTGAGAGGCTGGCTACCTCAGGCCACCACTACTGGAGTGCGGACTGTTGTGGCCCAGGCAGGTGGGACAGCTGCACTGTTGATGTCATCTGCCCTAGGCTGTGAGGTGTCTCCAGGAGGACACAGAGATACCAGAGGTGTGAGGCTACAGCTGTGAATGGCTCAAGGAGGGGTAGGTCCCCAGCTTCATGGGGTCCTGGCTCATGATCTAAGCCCCAGGGCAAAAGGCGCTTATGTGAGGAATGCACAGGACAGAGGCAAAGCCTATTCCCCAGGGTAGGGGTGCATCTTCCATTTTCATTGCCCCACCCTGAGATCTCTCCTGGTCCATCCAAGGAGAGGCCAGAGCTTGCCAACCTTGGACCTTTGTTGGCAAGGGTGACAGCACAGCAGCTGTGTACTGAGGGTAGGATGGCACCATTTGAAGTGTGGAGTCCACGAGGCCCACAGGAAACCAGCCCAGTGCTAGGTGTAGTTTGGAGATGTGAAGCATATGGAGCTGACACGGTGGGCGGCTTGCTGCTCCACTTGGCCTTGAGGTGCATCACCTGTGCTATAGGTGGGCAAGGCCCCTGGCTATCACCAATACTCGGGATGCACCAGGTCCTCTGGGAGCAAGGTGGTTTGAACTTGGGCTCCTGTTTCACTCCCCTTCCCAGAAAGAGGCTGGGAGATGTGGGATAGAGGATGCCTTCAACAAAGTAGAAGGATTGGGTTCTTGGCAGAGGTATCCCACCCCCTGCTGCACTGTCCTCAGATCTGTCTCTGGTCTCCTGGGAACATGAAACCAAATCTTCCTTGGAGGCAGGTGGGGAGCCTGGCTGACTGTGCTGCTCCCCCATAGTGGACCACGTGTTCCCTGACGTGGGTGTGAGCCTGCTGGCAGCCTATGAGCAGTGGCGGGAGAAAGCAGACAGCATGGCCTGCTGTGACTATTCCCTGCATGTGGACATCCCCCGCTGGCATGAGAGCATCAAGGAGGAGCTGGAGGCCCTGGTCAAGGACAAGGGTGAGCAGTGGCTCCTGTGGGCTGGACTGGGAGGTGGCAGGCGCTGGAAGGTCAGGCTTCCCTGCCTGCATGCTGGGTGGAGAATGATCCTTGCCCTGACCTCTGTGTCCTTGTGGACTCTACTGACCTCACCCCAAGAGCTGGTGCCCAGGAATTGAGTAGAAGTTGAAGAAAAGTCACTTAGTCAATTTTGCTCTCAAAGACTTTAGACTGGGAGGTCATCACTCTCATTCACAGAGCTGAAGAAGGGGGGGGTTTCTTGTCATCTTCCCCAAGTTCCCAAAGAGTGACAGTCTTCCAACAGTGCCCTTTGGAACTCACGGCCCCACACCTCCCTTGCCTGGGGCTGGGGGAGGTGGTCAACTGTTGGTTTGGGGTCCTCATTACAGCCACGGTGCTGCTCTTACCTGGACTGGGGAGGCTGCAGCAGGGGGTCTCTAAACAGAGGTAAAAGCTAGGCACCTGCAGAGGCCCCCTCACCCGCACCAGGTAATGCCAGACATGGGCCATCAGTCTCGTGTTCACTGGATGATATTGCAGGGACTGGCCTGCGTCCTGACCAGCAGCCTCCATCGGATACCCCAAGGCAGGCCCCAAACTCCAAGTCACGTGCAGGTCGTCACCTGGGAGGATTTCTCAGATGGCATAGGGTGGCTCAGTTTCCCCACAGCGTTCATTTGCTTATCACGTCAGCACTTTTGACTCACTGAGGAGAGGAGGCTGTGGGCTGCATGAGTTTGAAAGGTGGGCAGGTTGGAATTGCCTCCAGGCCACGGGAGGACACACACAGGTCCCAGCCCCAGGGTGGGCAGGCTCTGGCTGCCCAGGAGATGGGAGATCTCAGCCTTCTTCCTGATTGGACCCTCCTGTTCCTCCTGCTTGTCCCAAGAGCCCAGCCCCGAGATCTGCCTGTCCCTCACAGCATGTCCCATGAGTGTGTATCATTCATAAGCTGGAGCATGACAGGGCAGGATTCTGAGGCCCCGTAGGCAGGTAACAGACTAGATGGCCCACGTAAGTCTCCCCCAGCGTACCAGGCTGGGCTGTGTTTCCTGCAGAGAGCTGCTGGAGCTCAGGCAGCAAGCCCATCACCGTGCTCTGTCTCTAGCAAGGGTGGAGGTCTTTTAGACAGATGTGAGGGGTTCTCCCCTGCCTCTGCCACTCAGTTCCTGAACTCAGTGCATAAGGAGCATATGGGCAGGGACGAGAATGTGGCCTACTCCATCTCTGTGGGCCAGCTTATTTATAGGTATGGGTGGGGAGGGATATGCCTGCAGGGTGGCTATGTCAGTTGGCATAGCCCCTTGGCCCTGGACACCGCTGGAGAGTGGGGAGCAGCAGAGGCTCCTTGGGCTGTCTGACCCTTTCCTCCCTGTCCTCCAGGTGTGAATTCCTTCCTGGTCTTCATGGCATACAAGGATAGGTGCCAGTGTACTGATGGCCAGGTAAGGGGTGGTACAGACAGAAGGGAACAAGTGGTGGTGTTTAAGGTCGCTTCCAGAGCAGATGTGGCCCTGTAGACATGGGCCCCTGGCCATTTCTCTTCCCAGATGTATGAGATCTTCAGCATCATCCGGGACCTGGGAGCCTTGGCCCAGGTGCACGCGGAGAATGGGGACATCGTGGAGGAGGTACTGCAGGGATGGGGCCCCCAGAAGGAATAGGGTCTGGGTGGGGTGGGGATGAGGGATGCACTGGGTGATACTCAGTGGGCGTACTTAATGTCTGAAACCTCGAGGGAGGGAATATTAAGTGTATTACTGTCAATAGCCTCTTGCCCAGGATCAAAAGTCAAATGAATTAGGAGAACCTGGGGCCTTTGAAGCCACAATACAGATTTTTCCATGACCACCACACTTCTTATCAAAATACCCCAGGACCACGTCATTGCTAAGGGCCCAGGACTGGGAGTTTCCCAGCACCCCAGTCTTAGCCCTGGAGATTGAGGCCCCCACGAGTCAAGGCCTTCTGCCAGGTGCCGAAGCCTCATTTCCTTCCCACCAGTGAGCGCTGTGTTGGGCCAGCGTCTGTGTCCTTCAGACTCATCCCAGACAGCCCTGGGTCTCTGAGGCAGGACCGCATGCTCCCCTGGCCAGCAAGGTCCCCTCTAGTTGAAGCATCTAAAGGCACCCCTTCCTCCCTGAGTTTGTCGTGCTTGGGCAATGTGGGATGTGTCCTGGTGGTCCAGGACTCCATTCCAAAAGCAGGGCCTGCCAGCCATGAACTTCACATCCAGGGCTCTGGCACCCCTTGGGACTGGAGCAAGGCATCCTGTTGGTTTATTTAGGAGCAGAAGCTGTTGCTGGAGCAAGGCATTACTGGGCCTGAGGGCCATGTGCTCAGCCACCCTGAGGAGGTAAGTCTGTGCCTGTCCAGTGCCATGGGAACAGTGTCCCTGGGTCAGACTTCACACCCAGACTCGGATTATCTCCTGGGGCTGGACTCAGGTTTGTCCTCATTTTAGGATCTGGGCAAAGCTGTGCTTACACCACCCTCATCTGGGGAGCGTGTATCAGCACTGTCTTCTGCTGGGCACATGTTCCCCACGACCACTGGTCACCCTGTGATCTTTACCTGAGGCTGAGCAGACAGTGTGGGCAGGCCCTGGGGTCCACGAGGGGCAGCCCACATCCCAAGCACCGAACCCTGGGCTGGGCCCTCATCCCAAGGGTGCCTCACTAGGCCTAGAGTCTCGTGGGTGATCTGTGGCCATCCCAGGGCCCTCCTGTGGCTTGAGTGCCCACTCCCCTCACCCATCCCCAGGTGGAGGCTGAGGCTGTATACCGAGCTGTCACCATCGCCAGGCAGGCCAACTGCCCGCTGTATGTCACCAAGTTGATGAGCAAGGGTGCAGCTGACGTGGTGGCCCAAGCCAAGCGCAGGGGTGAGTGCCCAGCCCTCCTCCCTGCATGCTGAATTGAGGGCATGGTCTCAGGCTCCTGGGAGACCTGCTGGCTGGTCCAAGAGCCCTCAGGTGGTGAGGAGGGTGAGGAGGGCAGGCCTGACAGAGGAGAAAGTCTCTTCATGGGGCACCTCCTGCCGAGGTTACACCAGAAGAGCAGCCCAAGGGAGATAACAGGATCCCGAGTCTCTAGGAGGGGCAGGGGCTGGATCCAAGTCCCCACCCTTGTAGGAGCAGCAGCTGCCCAGCAGGGAGCCTTGAAGAAAACCACAGGGCCTGTTCATCTGTTTCCATGGGAGCAACAGGCAGAATTATGCTGAGCAGGCATGCCTCAGTGCATCTGTCTGTCTGTCTGTCCAAGAGAGAGAGGCTTCTAGTTCCCCAGGAAGTCCCCTCCTTTAACATCTGTTGTACATCCAGGAGCTAGGGTGTACCAACCAAGGGCTGGGGTGCTGCCTGCCCACAGAACACCTGGCCAGCTGGAGGCAGCCCATATGCCTGGGAGGTGGCCACCCCAGCTCTCTTAGCAGGGGCTGGACCATGCAGGTCCCAACAGAGGCCGCTAAGCTCAGAGGGTCCAGGAACCCACATCACTGAAGAGGGCCCAGGGTTGGGGCACAGGACTAGATGGTGGGTAATCTCATTTCCCCAACTCCTAATGTCCCCACCATGTTTCATAAAGAGGACTCATTTCCTGCCCTGAGGCTGTGGTGGGCCCTGGAGTGGGTGTGGCTGTATACAGGGACCTGTATTCTGCATCCAGGATTGAAACAGAAACTCACTCTGTTAACGAGCAGGAGGATCATGAAGTTACCAGGCACAGGGTGAGCAGGTCTGCAGGGGCTAGCCCCAGGGCCTCCTGTCTGCTCCCAAAAGCTGTTCTTCAGCAGGGCTGGCTCTGCCAGGGCACCCCCACACCATGCTGAACTTGGCATTTGTTCCCTGGTCACTGGTGGGAGCCACCTCGGCCTGGAGCCTGAGCCCTGGACTGAAGAAGCCCTGGCCAGGAGACAGGCTGTGGCGGGAGGGCTGGGTGGGTATTATTTCCCACTCGACCTGCTGGCCAACTGTGGTTCCACTGGGGTGTCAGCAGCCTGACACCTAGCACAGGCCAGGGATATGGAGAAGACTCACTGTTAACGACTGCAGAGCCCTGCCCCAAGGGACCCCCAGGGCTGATGTCTGGCCTCCTGGCCAGGGCCAGGGCCCCAGAAGGGAAAACAAGGAAAGCAAGGGGCAGTGGGGATTGTGAGCAGTGCTCTGGTCTTTGGAGGTATACAGAGTGGCAGGGAGCGCTTGTCATGGGCTTTGCTCCCTGCAGGAGTGGTCGTGTTTGGGGAGCCCATCACTGCCAGCCTGGGTGCCGATGGCTTACACTACTGGAGCAAGAACTGGGCAAAGGCTGCAGCCTTTGTCACCTCACCCCCCATCAACCCAGACCCCACCACTGCAGACCACCTTACCTCCCTCCTGTCCAGGTGAGCAGACACCAACAGGAGCCCAGGTCAGCATGTGGGCTCCACACTTGCCCACCACACTTGTACCTCTTCCACATGAACCCAGGGCTCCCGTAAAGTAGTAGTTGGTGGGGGAGGTACGGGGCCCTTTGGTCCCGGCTGGGGCTTCCACATAGCAGCTGTCACCTCACTCTTGGTCCATCGCAGTGGAAGCTCTGCTCTGCAGTGGGACCCCTCAGACCGCCATGTGGCTGTGCTGCCTGCTCAGGAGGGCTAGGTCCTTGCCTGGGCTCCTCTGACCCTAGCTTGTTCCCAGTGGGGACCTCCAGGTGACGGGTAGCGCCCACTGCACCTTCACTACTGCCCAGAAGGCTGTTGGCAAAGACAACTTCACACTGATCCCTGAGGGCACCAACGGTGTTGAGGAGCGCATGTCTGTGGTCTGGGAGAAGTGCGTGGTGAGTCCAGGCTTGGGGTTGTCTGTGGCATTCTGAGGGGGGCCCTGATAGCCAGAAACACTCTTGAGATAGAAGTTGGGCCCCACCCTACCCTGCTGTCCAGGGCCCTGAAGACATGTGGTCTGGCCCCTCCAGGCGAGACTCACAGCTAGCTGTTACCCTCTACCCTCCCTGCAGATTCTAACATCATGTATATGTATCAGAACATCACCTTGTACCCCATAAATATGTACACTTTGGGGTGTCAATTAAAAATTAGAACATTTTTTACGTGGTTCCACCGCCTGCCTCACAAGCACAAGGTCCCGAGTTTGATCCCCGGTACCAACAAAAAAATTAGAACATTTTTTAAAAACGCATTTACCCACTCAGATAAGAGCAGGTCCCTTGTCTTATGTCACCCTGCCCTCTGTCCTGAGCCTTCTCTGAGCACTTACCTCATCCACCTTGCCTCTCAGGACTGTCACAGTCCTTCACGGGACAATGACATTGTTATCAAAGCTTTGCCATTTACCCACAAAGTGAGCCCAGAAATGAGCCTTCATTCACAGGATCGTCGCACCAGCTGGCTTGCCTGTCTGGGTACAGCAGTGCCCCAGCCTGGGCTGAGCCTGGGGTGTTACAGTGGCGAGGCTATGAGTCTCCGGCTGGCCCTAGTTGCCTGGGGTACCTTGGTGACATATGGGAAACCAGACCCAGTTCTCCCCCAACTGGCCTTTTTGATTCTCAGGCCTCTGGGAAAATGGATGAGAATGAATTTGTGGCTGTGACCAGTACAAATGCTGCCAAAATCTTCAACTTTTACCCAAGGAAGGGGCGAGTAGCTGTGGGCTCTGATGCTGACCTGGTTATCTGGAACCCCAGGGCCACAAAGATCATCTCTGCCAAGACCCACAATGTGGTAAGCAAGCCCAGACCTTCTCTCAGGCTGGGTTCTCAGGGGAGTTCCAGGGATGGAGACTGAGTCCCCCACGCCCAGCCTCACCTATCTCTGGCCCAACCATACCATCTGGCTGCTTCTCTGAGAGGTGTGTGGTGGGGTACAAATGATGCTGAGGCAGAGGGTGCTGCGCCTGCCATGCAGGGGGTGGGTACCCATGCTGGCTGTTGCCCGAGCTCCCTTTGTTCCTGTAAGAACTATGTGACTGAGAGATGCCTGGAGCAAGGGGCTGTTGCTTCTCAGTGCCTGCAAGTCTGCCTCGTTGAGTACTGTTGCTGCTCTTGCACCAGCACACACAGACCTCCTTCATCCCTAGGAGTGCAATGGGGGCTGAAGGGGGCAGGGCTGAAGGACACTAGGCCCACAGGCCTCTCTCCCCAGAATGTGGAGTACAACATTTTTGAAGGAGTTGAGTGCCGAGGAGCCCCCACGGTGGTCATCAGCCAAGGCAGAGTCGTGCTGGAGGATGGGAATCTGTCTGCCACCCCCGGGTCTGGCCGCTTCATTCCTCGGAAGACATTCCCAGACTTTGTCTACAAGAGGATAAAGGCCCGCAACAGAGTAAGGGTTGGGCCTGCGGGGCCCTCATGGGTGGGTGGGGTATGCAGTACTCCACCCAGGTGCAGGGAGCCCCTCAGTGTGAGGGTTTTTTGTTTTGTTTTCATTGGTTGTTTTGGCGATACAGGGGATTGAACTCAAGACCCTGCACTTGGCAGGTGCAGCGCCACTGAGCTAAATCCCTGGCCCTTAAGAATAGCTTTTCTTTCCTTTTTTCCTTTTCTTCATTGCTGGAGGTCGAACCCAGGGCCTTGCACAGGCTAGGCAAGTTCTGGACCCCTGAGCTACACCCTCAGCTCAATGTGAGGTTTTGGTCCTAGCCAGCCTGGCCCTGGCCCGCAGAGTGCTGCCCATTGCTTGCCCCGGGCCTGCTGGCTGTAAGTGGAGCAGAGCCTGCTGGAAGGAAGAGGGCAAGGAGGCCATCTGTGGCCAGAGATCTCCTGTGTGCCCACGGTCAGCTGCCAACTTACTTCCCCATCCACCAGTCCATGTTCATCTGTGTCTGGCATGTGTCTGCCCCAGCCACCAGTGCTTCTCCCACACATACCACACACACCTTGCACACACACAGGACAGTGTGGCAGTTACTGTACACACTGGTGTACTTCACCCAGCTCCGCTCCAGGCGTTCCAGGGGGATGTGGAACTCAATGGGGAGTGCTGGCATTCCGCACGGGCAACGATGGTCTCCTGGGGTAGGGGCTTGCACTGCTTTTGTCCATCCTAGAAGGGTGGCATCTCCATTAATTTGCAAAGACACAGCTGTCAAGGCTGTCAGAGCCCACAAAGGTGCTGGCGCCAATCTGACCCTGGGCTGCTACCTCCTCTGCCAGGGTTTGAGTGGGCAAGGCGCCGGCCCAGGCCTGGGGCACACACATCTCTCACCTCCCTCCCTCCCTCCCTGAGGGGTGGGCTGGGCAGGAATGGGGGTTCTGTTAAGAGCCTCCTGAAGGGCAGCCCTGTGAGAGCAGACCAGCCCCATTTTCAGAGGAGGGGTGCAAGGGCAGGGGGGCTGCATTCGGTCCTGAGACCTTGGGACTCTGCCTCACGCTGACTTGCTCTTATCATCAGCCCAACTATGATACACAGCCCTCCCCAAGCAAAGATCTGATCAGAGGGCCCCCAGGGCTGGGCTCAGACCTGGCAGTTATGGGTGTAACCCAGGATCCTGAGTGAGGTAGTTGGCCCGAAGCATAGCTGCATCTGAAGGTCTGACTTCAGGCTCCAGGTCATTTGTCCATCCTGGGGCTCCTGGGAAATGCTTTGCTCCTCCCGCTGAGGTTGTGGCTGGGTGTGTGTGCATGGGAGCTGCAGGGAGAGTTGTGTGCACAAGTGTGTAGATCTAAAGGGATGTATGTACCTGTGGGCAGGTGTGTGTATGGAGAGGGGCACTTTGAGGAGGGAGGCCTGTGTGTCCAGGCTGTATGGGTCCTGCCATTGGAGAGGAGCCTGGAACTCCTGAGCTGGGTGGAGTTGGGGTACAGAGCAGAGCAGGCCCTTAGACAGGGGTGCTGCCCTCCAGCTGCTGGTCGTCAGTCCCCTTATACCCAGCCCCCTTGGCCCACAGCTGGCAGAGATCCACGGTGTGCCCCGAGGCCTCTATGACGGGCCGGTCCATGAAGTGATGGTGCCTGCCAAGTCAGGGAGCAGCACCCAGGCCCGTGCATCCTGCCCAGGCAAGATCTCAGTGCCACCTGTGCGCAACCTGCACCAGTCAGGATTCAGCTTATCCGGTGAGTTGAGCCTGGAGTGCAGGGTGAGAGCTCTGCTGCCAGATCCTGAGGGGTAGTGAGCCTGTTTGGGGCTACCAAGCCTCAGACTCCAGGGCCTACCATGTTCCTGAGTGTTACTGAGTTTGCTGAAGGTTGCAGGGCTGCCCATACCTGTGCCTACACCCGGCAGCTCCCAGGGTCGGGTGCTGTGCATGCTAATGAGGGGCCTTGTGAGGGGCAAAGGACTGTGAGCCCGAGCTGGGGAAGCCCCTTCCTGCCCTCAGGCTTCTGTGATGTACTCCCCCTCTTGAGCCAATACACTGGGTGTGCAGGCTGTCACTCAGCCCAGGGCTGAGCATGGGATGGCAGGCAAGGGGGCCCCTTTCCAGGGACTCACATGTACTGCAGCGATTCAGCTTGCCCAGGCTAGCCAGCCTGAGTCACTGTGAGGTCTCAGGAATGGGTCTGAGCTGTGTGGCAGTGAAATGCCTGGGAGGGCACAGGCTCCTCCTGGAGGTGCTGATGGCCAGAACCCAGCCTCTGGGTAGGGCCTCTGCTGTGCCTCCTACAGACCATGAGCTGAGGAGCCGCCAGAAGCCTGGAGTACCCAGGATCTCCCTGAAAACTGGAGCCAGACCTCTCCCTCTTTCCCTACCCTTGGGTGGGAGCCAGACCAGCCTGATGCCGTCTCATCCTCCTGCGTGGGACAGTGCTGGTAGTCTCTGATCACATGCTGGGAGTGTAGGACCAGGGGCAAGTTCTCCAAATCCAACATTGTCTTGCAACTGGGGGCAGCTTTCTCCCATCGCACGGACCCATGAGAAAGATGAGGCAGGAAGGCTTCCTGGAATCCCCACAGATCTTAGGGATTCATTGGGATCTTTCCTGTGGCCCTAGAGCCTCAGGGATGGGGGGGATCCTGCCTGGCCAGGTGGTCTACCAGCCACAGCCTCAGGGAGCCAAGATCCTCAGAGACCTCAGGTACACTGTATGAGGGTGGGTGGGGCTCTGTAGTCACCTCAGGGTGCAGGAGCCCTGCCTACCTCCCCCTCTTGGCTCAAAGGGAACCTCTACACTCTGCTTCATTCTCCTTACCACAACCCCCTTCCCTTTTCTTCAGGGTCTCAGGCAGATGATCACATCGCTAGACGCACTGCTCAGAAGATCATGGCGCCCCCTGGTGGACGTTCAAACATCACTTCTCTTTCCTAGACATGTAGGACTTGGGGTCCAGGGGGGTGCTGTTCCCCCTGGAGAGTGGTGTGAAGACCACTCACCACAGTTAGCTCTTTCCTTCGTAGAAGTTACTTTGAAAGGTGCTCTGCTTGCCTTTCCCTTCCCCATAAGCTCTCCTTTTGGGGTCCCAGGTCCTATTATGAGGAGCCTCCCTCAAGAGGGCTGAATTTGGGGAGATTTCACTGCCAGAGTGAGGAGGCTTGACACGGCAGTTGACAACTCAGGTGGTCCCCAGCCTGGGTGCTAGGTACTCTAATGTCCACTCAGCCTCAGTTTGAAGGCAGGGGCCCCCCACTAGGGTGTGGGAACCCCTAGGAGCTTCATCATGGGAGTGGCTGACTGGGGCTTTGAGCTTGTGAACCCACCAGGGGCTGGGTCTAGGCTTGTTTGCTGCCTCCTCCCCATTAGGACTCACTGCCCAAGCACACCTGCCTGCCCCATGGTGCTAAGGTACAGTCATCCCTTAGGGGCCTGTTACCTCGTCTCCCTGGCATGGGAAGGAGAGTGGGCAAGCCGGGCTTCCAGCCTCATAGAGCTGCTGTGACTTCAGGGATCCACCAGGAACTTAGCATAGGGCAGCTCCCTCCTAAGCAGGGACTCTCGTGTATACACTTCCAGGGACCAAACCTGAGCTTCCACAGGAGCCCATCTCCAGGGAAGCTTCGAGATCCTTTAGCCAAGATGTTCTCCTTTTACTATGAAATGTGTATTTCCATAGGTTTATTAGCATAGCAGTTTTGTACAGTGAGGAAACTAGCCAGCAACCTATGCATGCTGCCACCCCAGACGGTGGGCATTGTCTCAGCCCAGTGTGAGTCAGGTCAATTAAAGATGTCTGGGTTAGAAGCCCATGTGTGTGGACAGCCTGGCTTTCTCCCCTCACACAAGCCCCATGAGCAGCTGCTGTGCTGACCTAGGTGCCACCTTGCCGCTGCTGTCCCCCTAGCCTCATGGCTAATGAAAGGCAGTCATGTCCTGCAGTGCATCTCTGCCTGCATGGAGCCACGGGAAGGCTGGGCCTGAATGGTGGGAGGAGCTGCAAGGATGCAGACTGACGTGCAGCCAGGTGGTCACAGTGAGGGTGCCCATACCCATTCTGACTGACTTCAAACTAGCCCAGAAAGCTGGATTGCCAAGGTGCATGGGAACCTGCAGGTAGCTGGAGGTGTGGAGGCAGCCTAGGCAGTTGCCACTCACATGCTGCAAGAGCTAAGCCCGGCCCCTCTGGGCAGAGCAGCCTCAGAACCCTGGAAGTCAGGACTGCACTGGCCTCCTGGCCTCAGCCTCTTTCTCAAAGGTGGTGCCAGTATGTACTCCGGGTGGGATGTTCCCGCCCCAGGAGCAGGGAGGTCTCCCTGACTACTACCACTGTTCTCTGGCCACTGCCAGATATCAGTGCTTCCCCTGCAACCTCTGACGGGTCACATGTGCATCAGGGCTCTGGTAAAGCACTCATCTTGGCAGCTCACCTGAAGAAGGGCCCTTCTGGCATCCAGCTACTTCCTTCCTGGGTTCCCTTTGGTCCAGATGTACTTGGTCAGTGAGGCCTTGGCACCAGAGTTCACATGGGCTGATATCCACTGGGCCAGTGTCTCCCACCAGAGTCTCATCCAAGGAGACGGTGATAAAGGGAACTGATGACATCCCATCCCTGCCAGCCTCACAGAAAGGAGCATCATTCCCAAAACGCATGCTCAGCATTACACATTTATGCAGGACCCTGAACTCCCTCATCCAGAACACAGCCACCTCTGGGGTCTCGCTGTAGCACAGTCACCTGGATGTGACCATGCTGCCCTCCTGGTGATGACCTGGGTGTCACATCCGTTCTTGTGTGTACACCACATTGAGTTGATGAGATCCAGGTCTTGCTGCAGAACCGATGGTCAGCTCCCACTGTGTCTGGGCCAGGGCAGGCAGGGGCCAGGGAGCTTCCTGTTCTTCCTGCAACTTCTGACTTGGTACTGGCACAGCCAGATCTTCCTCCAGTATTCTGTGATCATTCTGGCCCTTCATCATTTCATAGCCCTACCAAGCAGGAGGGAAGTGTTCACTGGGGTAGAGCTGGCTCCACAGACAGGTCTGGGGTGGCTACTGACCTGGGAAGGCCATAAACATGGCACAGTGATTCCCCCAAGGATACCTGGGCAGGCCTGTCTGGAGCTGGTGCAGCCCAATTGTCCTGTTACCATTCTGACTACAGAAGCACAGGGCAGCAGTGAGAGCCTTGTGGGTTGCTGCTGTCCAGCCCTGCAGGAGCTGCACTGTGTGGGACACTGCTAGAGGCTCCTGGGCATTGTGTCACCTCCATCTCACCCCCATCTCAAAGTCACCATCAGCAGCCTTGTGGCCCCAGAACATGGGCTGGGGCAGTCACCCCCAGGCCACAGTCCTGGGCTTTGGTAGGGCTTTGCCCAGTAAGAGCTGTCCAACAGGGCCCCCATCCTGGCTGCTCAAACCTGGACAGCTTTCTCTATGTAAAACTGCAGGCACTGGACCGCACCACACCCCAAGCAAAGAACACACAGACCACTGGACAGCAGTTCTCAGATTGTAATTCTCATTGGTGAAAACTGTACAGAAAAACAGCAGAAACTGCCGCAACAATGTGTAGCTAGAAAACATTCTTTGCCTTCCCACCCACTCCCACCCCCAACCCCTGCCTCAGATGTACAAGAATGGAGCAGAACTGGACCAAACTCGTGCACAAGCCTTGGCAGGGCCTGGCAACAAGGTCGTGCTATGTACAGCCGAGTCCATAGGGAGCAGAGGGCTCCTGTGCCACCGTGCTGCACCTGGCCTCCTGCAACCTGCCAGCTCATGGTCACAGGGACGGGCTATGGCATCCCTTCCTCCACTGCAAGTAACCAGGGCCCAGGTGGCATTGGCCAGCCTGGCCCACCTGCCACCCTCCACAGCTCCTGCCAGTCTGGCCACACCCCAGCCTTGAGGGCAGGTTCTCGGGCAGACCCTTGGCCCTGCTGCCTCCTTCCTCTGGCAGACCTGAGTCTCCAAAGCAGCCTGAGAGTCAACTACCCTTGGATGCCACACAGGCAGCCTAGCTGCTCCCACCTGAGGGGCAGATGGAGCCACACATAGGCAAGGCCACACTCTCCGTCTCGCTGTCCACCATGGGCTCTGCGGCATCCCCAGTCTCAGGGGCTGTAAGAGGCTCGTTAGTGAGGTCCTGGCTCCTCTTCAGCCTGGGGGAACATAGGTGCCCATGCAGCCCACCTGGTACACTACTGCCCAGGAGCTGCTCTTGCAGAGACTCATCTAAGGATTCTGGGATGTTTCTCAGGGACTTGTTGTGGGGTGCCCATGTGCTAGCCAAGTGCTGGGAATCTTCCTGGATGGAAGCCCTGCTCTGGGGCATTCAGGGCTCAGCAGAGAGCCTGACAGGGTACATGGGGCCCCAGGAGATGAGGGTCATGGGGATAGCTCTGAGCTGGGGGCAGCAGGCTGGCAAATCCCAGTTCATGCCCAGCTGAACACTGAAGGGAGGCCTGGCTTAGTGCCCATTCTAGGGATCAAATACTTTGGAACAGGGCTTTTCCACAAGCTTGAAAAAGACAGTTCTTCATCCTGTTCTCTGACCCCCAGGATGGGGCCAGTGTCCTCAACCAGCCCCTACGCCATCCTGAGCATGCTTCCTGGCCTAGCGCAGAGCTGCCTCCTCCAGGAAGCTCTTCTCTGCCTCTCCAGGCACAGGAAGCATCTCTTCCTCCCTCCAGCTCCACTGTGCCGAGCTTCCTCCTCCCACTGAGGCAGATGTTAGATGTCTGTGGCCTGCTTTACCTCATCAGCCATCAGTGTCCTTTCTGTCCCATCTGTACTGACACTCAGGAAATGTTTGCTGAGTGAATGAATAACTGAGTCACAGGAGCTAATATGACTCTGATGGGGCCACCCTGATCTGAGCAATCTGCCAAGTGTCTTCCCAGGAGATTCTGGCCATTGGCCTCATTTCTAACTAGAGGGTACCCAGGAAACCCCCTGCAGGAGTCTGTACAGGGGCTCCCACCTCTCCCCTCCAAGGCCATCCAGCATCCCAGGCCACTGGTGCCACATGGCTGCTGGGGTCTCTAGGCTTTCGTGGCCAAGAAAATCCTGGCCTAATTTCCCTCTTTCTACTCCATCAACTCCCGTCACCACCACCACCACCCCACACACACACACAAACACAAACTCACTTTTCTCTGTTAAAAATCACAAAGTCCTGCTGGATGGCATCAAGGCAGTCCTGAAGGTAATCGTTCTCCTGTGGACAGAAAGGCATGCCAATGAGCTATGCAGCATGCTGTCCAGATTCCATTCCCATCTCCCCAGAGCATACAGGGGACACCACCTTCAGGCTGTAGGAGCTCTGCTCTCTAAATTCTGGAACCCCAGTTCCTGCAGCTCAAGTGTGGAGCACACTGAAGACTGCTGAGAACAGCAGAACTTTAGAGAAGGCTGCACTCACAGCCTTGCAGAGTCTTGGCCAAGACTCTTCAAGGAAGGAGTTGTTCTCTGAAACTTGGGAGGTGACATGGCACAGGAGATTACTGACCCCTGACTCCCCTGTACTAAGTGGCAGATGGCCCCTGGTCCTTGCTAGAGAGTAGATTCCTGTCTGCAGAATGCAGGTTACAACCACAGCAGGGGCCTTGCAAGGCACATTCACCCCTGAGGATCTGCCTGCACCTACTGGCCTTGCTTCAGAACAATAACCTGGTCTCATGGCAGCATGGCCCAGCTGGGAGGAGCTGCAGTACCTGGATAATATGTGCCAACAGGACAGCCAGTCCAGCAGTAGCCCTTGAGGGCTGCAGACTGGGTGCAGGTGGGAAGTAGGAGGCCAGGCAGGGGTATCTACTGACTTCATCCCATGGCTTGGAATTAATCTGGCAAAAGCCCCTGTACCAGGTTATGATATGCTGCTCTTGGGAACTTGGAAGGAATGATGACTCAGGTGGAGATTCCAGAGCATCCTTGGAAGTGTACTGAGAAGGGATGAAAACCTAAGTGGATCACTGGCTCAAGATGAAAGATGACCAGTTTCTCCTGAACAGCCCCCAAGATGTACCTTTCAGTAGGGTAATAAGGAATGATCTGGGGAGGGAGCATTAGGATGGAATCATCATTACAGAACTGAGTCTGGGCGGGGGCGTAAGATGGCACAAGAAACATGAGCCAGGTGGCTACACTTAACCCGCAGGAAAACATGGGTAAAACTGCACTAACGGACAGCTGTTGGGCTATAAGCAGGGTCTGTGATGATGTCCAATAGAGCCTGGTGTTCCTGGTGCTAAGAGGGAGACACCAATGTCATACACAGAACCAGATGGCATAGGCAAAAGCTGTCAGCATCTTGTTTGGAAGCTAGTACCTGCCTCCTTTCCAATCTGATTCCATCCTCACACCTAGAACCCATAGACTGAAGGGGTAGCAGGTTCCCATGATGAGAAAGGTGCAGCTCCTTCACAGCAAATGCACACAGCAGGGATGCCCACCCTCCCCAGGTACCTATGGCCATTTCCTCCCAGGGGCAGCTCCAGGCCTGCTGGACACAGAGTCTGAGATAATGACTGGCTCAAATCCAGCTATTGTGCTATTTTCCATAGCCCCTGAAGGCACAATCCAGGTGACACATTTGGAACCTGGCTGAACTCTCAGACTGGATTCTGCATCTGTGGATGACAGCTACTATAATGAAGGGAGGGGAAATGGAGAAACTGGTCAAAGGTAAAATTTCAGTTATTCAAATGAATAAATTCTGGAGTCCTAATATACAGCATGGTAGCAAGAGTTAACAATGCTGTGTTGCATACTTGAAATTTGCTGAAAGGATAGATCTTTAAATCTTCTCACTATACATTCCACACACATATACATGTCATTACACAATGGTAATGATACAGAGGTGACAGGTGTGTTAATTAGCTTATTTGCAGTGATGATTTCACAATGTATCTTGTATTAAAAATTCAAATTGTACACCTTAACTATTCACAATTTGTATACTTCAGTGATACCTCAATAAAGCTGTCATAATTATTGTAATTGAAACTTCCCCCAGCCCCAACAAACCAGCCTAGATAATAAATGAAAGACAACATTATACCCAGGATGTAGTGACTGAGAGAGACCATGGTCAAAGACTTCTGAACTTTATCTTTCAACTTGTAGGGTAAGGGCAGGAGGTGATCCCATAATCTTTCCAATTAATTCACAAGTCTGATTCTTCAAGAATTGGGTGGATGACAACAGGTGATGGTGGGGCAAGGGCTCCTGAGCCAAGGGTAGACACTACTAGAACAGACTGGGAGGGCCTCTGGCATGTGGCTACTGTGTGACAGAAGCATTCTTTCCAATACCTATCAGCAAGGAGCATAGAAACAGTCTGCATTCACCTGGGAAGGACAATAGTGTACTTTCACAATCTTGTTCTGTTCTTTGTCACAATGTAGTCAGAACCTTCATCACCTGACATCCACTCAACAGCATTATGTTAATTCTATATGATGAGAGGAAGTGACAAGTCCTCTGGGTGCCCTCGTAAATCACATGTCCAAGGGTGAGGGAGATAAATTCTACAAAGCTCAGGAGCATGCATAAATTGTTCAGGGATTTAGGGATATGGTCATAGGGGGCTAACTCAAGGTACAGATCAAGTGATTACACTTTGCACCTCTTTCCATTAGGAAAGAAACACAGGATGTGGTAGGTTCATTTGGGTTTTTAAGGCAGCTAATTGTTCCTTACACCTGAACAATGCCCTTCTGAGCACTCTTCTTGTTTCTCGATACCACGTTTTTCATGCTGCCTAATAGAAACAACGAACCAGCCCCAGGTGAGCTCAGCAGTTATTCTTCATGATCCTTTCCAGTGGTTCTGTCCCATCTCAGTGGTTTCCTCACACAGTGCATGCAGTGGGTGCAGACCAGTATCTACAGAAGGGGAACTCTGCTGATTTCCAGAGCTGCCTGTGAACTTCTCTGCTTTCCATGTAGCTATCTCCTCCCCAGCACTTTGACATGTCACTGTGGTTGTCCTGAAGGAAGTCATCATCCTGGCAGGGGAACTGACCATAATCATCAAGAAGATGTGGTGTTTTGTCCTGAGAGGGGCCAGGTAATTTACCTGGCTGTGCCTTAGTATTCCCTGGCCTCATTTTGATGGTGGATAGGTGCACAAACTCTGGTCTGAGAAGGTAATGGTGACCAGAGTCTCATACCACTCAGGGGTGAGGATCTAAGTCATGGCCTGAGGCAGAACTCAGCCAGTGAGATGCTGAGATTGGCAGAGGTGTGATATGAGGCTGAGGAGGAACCAGGATGGTACTGGAGGATGCAGACAATGAATATCAGTCATGGCCTTGGCCAACTGTGCAGCTCCATGGCAGGAATGTGGTCTATTCCATTAACCTGCCACATACAAACTTTTCCTAGGAAGAAAAGTCCCCCAAGAGGAGCAGCTCCAAAAATATCTACAAAAAGTGGCACTGAGTGGCACAAGAAGTAGGCTGTCATAAGCAGTGAGTGCAATACCATGAGACTCATTTCCACAAAGTACTCTTCTCTTCAGTGGCTTGAAGTGCTGTCAACAGGAAGTCTTCTGTGGTGTCTTGCCCCAGTTCTGCTGGCTTCTTTCTGAGCACCGCACTGGTGACTCTTCTTCAGTGATATGCTGTGGGCTGACAAAGCCCTTGGCCAACACACACACACACACACACACACACACACACACAGCTGGACAGCCACAGAAACTTAGGGTACTCTAGGCCCTTATGAGTGATAGCTGTGTACAGAAATGGGGATATCCAGCTCCCTTGGAGCAAGCCACCCCTGCATTGCAGTCCCCTGCAGGCTCCTGCAGGCTTGGGGTAAAGCCATAGGGTTCTGCCTAACATTCAGCTCTTACTGGCTTCTCCTACCCCTGAGTGACTGCTGCTGGATGGACTTTCTAAGGAACTCACATGCACACAAATCCTCACATCAGGGCAGAAATCTATGGAACCTCTATGAAAACTCAGACTAAGCACTAGATCTCAGATGTCACCCATGGTGACAAAGGGCCTAGGAAATAGAGACCAGCGCTCCAATCCCTAATGGTCACCAATAGACTTGTAAGAAGCTCAGATACAATTCCCAAACCCTTTAGAATTCATTGGAAACAAAAAGGACCCAGAACATTCTGTTGATCTTGAAAAGGAACTAAGAGGAGTCACAGTACCTCATTTCGAAATTTACTACAAAGCAATAGTAATCAAGACAGTGTGTACTGCCATTGAGGACAGGACATATAAATCAATGGAAGAAATTGTGAGTCCATAGATAAACCTTCTATTTATATTCAATTGATTTTTTAAAAATGGTGCCAAGCAATTCACTTAGGAAAGAATAGCCTTTTCAACAAATGTTGCTGGGAAGACTGGATATCCACATACAAAAGAATGAAGTTGGACCTTTACCTGATACCACTCATAAAAGTCAACTCAAAATGGACCCTAGGTATAAATGCAAAAGCTAAAGCTATAAAATACTTGGAGGAAATCAGAGGAGTAAATCTTTGTGACCTTAGGTTAGGTGATGGTTCTTAAACATGGCAGCGCAAGTAACAAAAGAAGTAGCTACACTGAACAAAACCAAAGACTTCCCTGCTGCACTATGACGCTGTCAAAGAGAAAGACAACCTACAAAACAAAGGAAAATATCTGCAAATCACCTAACTAATAAGGCACTTGTATCCAGAGTATATAAACAATAACTCTTACAAAGCAACAAAAACACAAACAAGGACTTGTGGCTTTTGCTCTGCCATGTAAACAATTTAGAAGTTGCCACCCCTACTGTTACAACTAGAAAAAAGAAGAACAAACTGAAAGGCAACCCTTTTTTTGTACACATCAGAGAGCAGAGGACAAGGGGCTACCACTCCCCCCAAATCCAGACAGAAGGCGAATGAGTCCCACCTGAGATTGGCTTCCCTAGAAAAGCCAGTGGAGTCAGGAATGGCAGCAACACTTGTACAGCAGTCCTGAGACGCTTCCGGAGATTACATCTGCAAAACCCCCGGGGGCTGCACCTGTAGGGCCCCCCAACCTTGTGTGGGTTTTACTTCCCAGAATCTTCCCAGATGCTAATGAAGACACAGTCCCACACACTGACATGGGAGGAAGGGAGAAGTAGCCACTGAAACGCATTCAGAGCCTTCTCCTTAACAAATGTGGCATTTGTTCTCCAAGGGGAAAGACTTCTGTCTTGAAGAAAGGGAGTTTTTCTCACAGCAAACCCCTCTAGCTTTCTTCCCTGGGGGAGGGGAAAAGATCTGAAAGACATTTGTAAAGGGCATGGGCCTCGAAGGGGCTGTGATGCAATCACAGGCTATAGAACACTCTCTTCCCCACCCTCAGGGCTCCAGGATAAGGACAGGCCACAGCCCACGGAGTTGAGAGCCCCTCTCTGCCAAGGATTCAGGGAAGCCGAAAGGCAATGCTAGAGACAGGAACAAGGGCACTAAAGGGGTGCAAAGCCCCTGCCACCTGCAGCACCAGTAGACATTAGACACAGCCAATTCCTGGCCAGAGGAACACAGAACCTCAGGCTAAAGGCCCATCTGCCTCAGCTCCTATTATCTGACACACCATGTCCAGATTTCAGCAAAAATTATAAGATGCTAAAAGACAAGGGGAAAAAAAACCAGTATAAAGACATAAAACATGCAAAATGGAAACAAAGTCTTTGTAAATAGGGAAGGATGGAGGGGTTGAAGGGAGCGCAAGGGAAGGGGGAAAAAATAAGAACCAAGAGAGAGTATGTAAAGGTGCAAATTTCTAATGATGAATGTCATTATATTGTATACCTAAAATATACCAATAAATCAATTTAAAAACACATAAAACATACATTACAGTCAAACTCAGAGATGACACAGATGTTGTAATTACCAGAAAAGAAATTTTAATCAATAGTGACTTGTGTACTGAGGACTGCAACAGAAAAGTAAACAAGTACAAAAACAGACAGACCATCCAAGCAAGGTGATAGGAATGCTGGAAAAACACTGCAAGAAAAACACTGAAGAATGCCTCTGACAGGCTCATCAGGGATTAGAGCAGACATGGAAAGCACCAGTGAGCATGAAGGAACTGCTCACTGATATGAAGGAACGTCCCAAGCTGAAATGCGAAGACAGAAAGAATTTTAAAAATGAACTGAATATCCGAAAACAGTGGGACAAATTCAAAAGGTATAAAATGCATAACTAGAATACCAGAAGGAGAAGAGACAGAGAACAGAGCATTAGAAATATTTGAAGTAACAATGGCTACGAATTTTCTGAAATTACTGACAGACACCACACTAGAGACGCGGGAGGCTCAGCAAACACCATCTAGGATAAATGAAAAAAAAGGGAAAATCCATACCTGGTGTGTCACATTCAAATTTCAGAAAGCTCTCCCAAAAAATCTAGAGGAGAAAAATATCCTACTTACAGCCAATCAAAGAATTATCTCAGATTTTTTGTCAGAAACTACGCCAGAAAAAAGAAAGTAGAATGAAATAGTTAAAGCACTGAAAGAAAAAACCACCTGGCATTTCATAGTCAATGAAATTATCCTTCCAACATGAAGCAAAACAAAGACTTTCACAGATATACAAAAATGGAGAAAATTCAGTACCGTAGCTGTGTCCTTAAGAAACGTCAAAAGAAGTTCAAACCGGGTGCGGGGTGCAAGCCTGTGACACCAATACTCTGTGGGGCTGAGGCAGAGGTATTGCAAGTTTGAGTCCAAAGATGAGAACCTCTCTCAAAATTAAATCAATCAATCAATCAATGGGCTGGGAATGTAACTCAGTGCAAAGGCCCTGGGTTCAACGCTCAGTACCAAAATAAAAAATCTTCAGGGAAAAAAATGACACAAGTTAGAAATTCAACCTACATAAGGGGAGTAATCAGAGATTTAAAAATCTATTTTTATTCTTAATTGATCTACAAGATAACAGATTAAAATAATACTAGTGAAGACGTATTGAGTAATTATGGAATATAGGTAAATGAAAAGAATGTCAGCAATGTCATAGGGATGGGAGGAGCAGAGTGAGGATGCCCTATTAGGTGTCACCTCTCCTGGGCATACAGTGATGTGGAGCTGTTTGAAGATGGACTTAGATAAGCTGAAGGCATATTGCAAATACTACAGCATGCACTACAAATATTTTTAAAGAGGTAGAATTAATGAGCTAAGAGACAAGATAAAATAGAATCACCTTAAATGCTTCATGAAAACCCAAGAAGGCAAAGTGGAAAAAAGAAAGAACAAATACAAGTGGACAACAGTTACAAATATAGTAGATATTACTCCAACAATAGAATGGTCACTTTAAGGATGAATGGTCTAAAACATACCATTTAAAAGATATTGTCAGAGTGGATTTTGAAAGATGACCCAATTTTTAAAAGATCTGAAAAAAATATCTTCAAGAAGAAATGGCCAACCATTGACCAACTGATGCTCAATACTATTAGGGAAATGTGAATCAAAACCAACTACCACTTCACACTCAGTGCAATGGCTGTGATTTTAAAAGCAAACAAACCAGACAACAACAGGAGTTGGTGCATATATGAAGCCATCAGCACCCTCATGCTATTGGTGGGACTACAAAGTGGCACAGACGCTGTAAAACAGTGTGGCGGTTCCTGAAAACATGGACAAAAGAAGTGCAGTGTCACTCCTAGGTGTGCATCCAGAAAAACAAAAGTGCGTGTCCACATGAGGACGTGCATGTGAGTGTTCACAGCAGCACTATTCATAACAGTCTCAAAGTGGAAACAGCCCAAATACTCATCAACTGAAGAAGGCATACATAAAAATAACATGCAATTCCCTGCTAACTAAAACACAATGTAGAAATGGAATATTCTTCAGCAATAGAGAGATGAAGCCCTGCATGTGGAAGAGCATAATGGACATTGGAATCACTGTTCACGAAAAGAAGCCAGTCACAAAAGACCACGTCCTGGAGGATTTCATGTCTATTAAATGTCCTGAACAGGGAAATCCATGGAGATAGAAAGCAGATGAGTAGCTGCCATGGACTTCTGGCAGGAAGAAGAGAGGAATGGGGAGTGACTGCTGATTATGGGGCTTTTTAAATGAAAAAAATCAGGTGGTGGGTCCTCAATCCATTAATATGCTAGAAACCAGTGAATTACACACTTTAGATGGGTGAATTGTTTGGTACGTGCGTTATATAAAAATAAAACTGTTAAATAAAACTCTCAGTCTCAAGGTTCTTAATTTTCCAATAGAATATTGGGATTTCTTTTTTCTTAGCAGGCTGCCTTTCAGAACTTCTCCCACCAACTGATCCAAGACAATGCCGAGTCCCCCACCCCAACCCCATCCACAGGTGCCTAATGTCACCTGTTCCCGTCCACAGCCCCCAGAGGTCAGCACGGCCAGCTGGGCTCGGCATTTTGCCTGTCCCTGGGTTCCTTCGTAAGGATCTATACCCCTATCTGCCAGTTTAGACACCCTAAAACCCTGGATCTGGAGATGCCTGCTGAGTAGAACTTAAATATTTAATCATGGGAAAGCGAAAGACCTCCCAAAATGATCTCAGCGAGGACCCCCCAAACATCACCCTATAGCTCTCTACCTGCAGTTCCACCCATTGGACACCAGGGGTCGTCTTCAACAGTCTGGTAGCAAGGAGAATGGGACTCAGACCTAAATTCTCTGAAAAACTGTGGCACACAGTGGATTCTCCGAGCCTTGCACCCCACATCAGTGAGGAGGGGACAGATATCCATATGCTCAGGAAAAATATAGGGTCACCAGGTCAGGAGTCTGCCTAGGGATTGGGGGCCTGGGCACCCCAGCATTTCCTCCACAGGCCAGCTCAGATCCAGGGGCAGGGATCCATTAACCATATCTGTCACCTGACATCACCAATTATAACCACAGTTGCTCTTTGCACATCTGCTATACCTATACCCTGGTGTTACAGGATGAACTGTGTCCCTATAAAACAGTTCCTAACCTCTACCACCTGGGAATGAAACTTTACTTGGAAATAGGACTTTTGTGAATGTCATCAATTTAAGATGAAGTCATAACTGAACAGGGTGGGTCCTGAATCCAGCCGGTGGCCTTGTAAGAAAGAGACAGGAGAAGCAGACCTATGGGGGAAGGGAGTCACATGACAATGGAGGCAGAGACAGGAGGATACATCTGTGTGCCTAGGGATACTTGGGATTGACAACCCTGCCAGAAGCTGGGAGAAGCAGCAAAAAAGGGTTTTCCTTCCCCTGGAGGCTTCCAAGGGACCACAGCTCTGTTGACACCTTAATGTTGGATTTGAGCATCCAGAACAGAGACACAAGATATTCCTGTTGTTTCAGCCCCTGGTCTGTAGTCATTTTGGTATGGCAGCCCAGGACATCACTGCACATGCGCATTAATGCACCTGGGCACCAACACACTGGACACTAACACCTCTGCACCACCTGTGCACCTGAACAGGTGGTCAAGAGCTTCCCACACATGACCCCTTGTCTGCTCGGTGCTGATGCTCCCAGTGGTCATTGTCCAGCCTTCTTCAGAAGGAGTGAGATGCTCAGAGAAGCTATGGGAATGGGAAGGGGGTGTGGGACTTTTGTAAAAGTAGGAGTCCTTGGGCCTTCTCAGGACTTTAGGAAGACCACTAACTGGACTTTCAAGATGTGTGCCCTGCCCAGTGGCCTTGCAGAACACTGTGCACAGGTGGCAGAGAAGACTCTGTGCCCAGTACCCACCGACTGGGAGCTGTCCCTGCTGCTGTCACGTGACTTGTTCTTGGCCAGCCGTTTCTTCTTCTTGTGCAGGGGCTTCGACTCCAGGATCATTTCCTCCAGCTCAAAGGTGGGGTCACAGTGGAGGCGCCCTTTCTGCAGAGGGACAGGGCACTAAGCCTGCCATGCAGGTGCCACCCCACCAGGCCCTGGAACCACCCATTTGAGTGCATAAGCTTACATTGGGCACAAAGCCCGGCTCCACCTTCTTCTCACTCAGATCGTCCCACAGCACATGGGCCAGCGATGGGGCCGCCTGCATGTCCTCAAGGCTGGAGAATCGGTGCTCAGGGTTCACAGTGAGGAGCTGCAACAAGGACCATGTCAGCTAGGCTCTGGGCTCAATGTCCTCCCTAAAGAAGAGGAGCCACCTATCCCAGGACAGAGCACCCCACAAAGTCTGCCAAGCCTGAAGCTTGGAAATTCAGGCCATTCATGTGGCCCAAGGAACAATTTCATCTAGCAGCCCTGATGCCTAAGGACAGACAGCAAAGGATCGGGAGGGAGGTCCTGCCATAATTTGCCAGCAGGTGGCAGCAGAGGTCCGCTAAGGCTATCAAGTAACTGTAGGTGGCTGGCCTGAGAGTAACTAATGCAAATCTGCTTCCACCACAGCACAGGATCTCCATGCCTGGATAACCCCAGGCACTCAGGCTTGCCCAGGGCAGCAATGTCACAATGGCCAGCACCTCCTTCCTGGTCAAGAGCTGGCTAGGCCTGGTAGGCACAGTCTCTCTCTCCACCCAGTCCTAACCCTAGGTGACGCTCTCAGACTCTCCTTTTGGATGCACCAGCCACCATATTTAAAGATGGCTCTCCAAGTGAGAAGTAGCCCCTGGCCGGCCCCAAACAGTGGATGGGAGGGACCACTGATGGCAACACTACAGCCCTGTGACCCTGCCCAGCTAATTTCCCCTGCATTTCTATAGTCAAAGCCCAGGGCCTGAGAGGTTCACAGGGGACCTGGTCTCTCCTTGTTTGCTTCCCAGCAGGGTTGCCAGGTTGTGTGCACCTCCAATGGAGGGGTGTGGCAGAGGAGGCCAGGATGCAGCACAGGCCCACACCCTCCCTCCCACACAAGGGATGCAGGTGGGAGGCCTGACTCCCACGGTCCGTGCCTCAGCGTGTGCATCTGTGAAGTGGTGTGTTTACCAGTGTCCTGGCACCCAGGGCCCCTGTGAGGATTAGACAGGTGACTGTAAAGTGATAGCTCACAAGTGTCAGAGCAGGCCCACCATGAGAAGAGGACAGCATGGCCTGCTGCTGGACCTCAACACACAAAAACGCAGGAGCCAGAAATGCTGTTCCTCAGTGCAGGGTCTCAGGGCTGCTATCTGGGGAAGGTTCTAGCACAGCACTAGTGAAGGGGTCTGAGCCCACAAGAAGGTAGAGCTGCCTACCCTGGGAAGGAGGTGCTGCCCTAGGTTCAGAGGGAATGAACATGAGGAGTGTAGAGCTCCTGGTGGGTAGAACAAGGGGAGGCTCACCTTCCGCAGCAGGGTCACCATCTCCTTGGACCAGGTAGGCAGGTACTGGACGCTCACAGTGCTGAACAGCTGCACCAGTGACTCCACGGCATTGCTCGAGTGGATGTCATAGGGCCTCTGTGGGTAAGGAGGCACGGTGCCAGGTGCTCTTCACCCCCACGGCCTCCAGAACAGTGCCAGGCACAAGTGTCCTGAGCCCTCAATCCCAACCCAAGTGCTGGCACAGCTCAAAGTGTAGCTTTTGATCACTGAAGAGCCCAAGGGTGTGAAGCCTGTACTGGCCAAGCTCTGCACCACAGCCTGGATGCCCATCTGGCTGGAAGGTGCAGTGACCCCTAGAGGGCCAGGAAGGCTGCCATCCTCAAGGGTGAGGTCCTGTGGGGTGTCTGAGGGGGACAGGGAGGGCAGCACAAGTCCTGGGGCAGTATCTTCCTCCAGTGGCAAGAACACAGGGACACATGGCAACCTCGCTTTGCAGAAAGTTCCAAGGAGCCCTCCTCCCACACTGAGCACTGCCCTGTCTACCCTGTAGAGCTCACTGCCCCTGTAGAGCTCACTGCCTCACAAATTCATTCCTCCTTTACTTTCTCAGGCACCAACATTAACCCAGACACTTTACTGAAAGCATTAGCCCTCTCTGAGGTGGTGGTGGGGGTCCCTTCTTGGCACTCAGGCCACCCAAGTATAGGGGAACAGCCAGTCAGACTCTGGGGGCTGAGTGGCAGCCATAGGGCTCCTTACCCATCCTCGCAGCAGCTCATAGGCCATCACCCCCACTGACCACCAGTCCACCTCGAAGGAGTAGCCGGTCCCACCACTGACAAAAGAGTGGAAGATCTCCGGAGCTTTCAGAGAGAGAGAGAGAGAGAGAGAGAGAGAGAGAGAGAGAGAGAGAGAGAGAGAGGCAGAGACAGAGACAGAGACAGAGACAGAGACAGAGAGAATGGCTGAGCTGTCATGGCACTGGCCACTCTGACGCCTGTGTCCTCACAGTCACACCCAAGACCAGCTGGCCTCCAGAGCTAAATGGAAAGCTCCCTGAGTGGTTCTGTCCTTTCCCACTTGGGGGGAGCCTGACCCCTTCTAGAACAACCCATGGCAGAGAGCATCGTGTGCAGCCCGACAGCCTGGTTCAACTCCACCTATCATGGCTCTAATGTTTGTGTGGGGGTCGTTTCATCCTTGTATTTCATGACTCTCACCTACATCCTCAGATCTCCCCACACACATCAGACAGGACTCTCTAAAAAGTCTACCCCATCACTACTTTAGGGCTTAGCTTAAACTCACCAGCCATGCGCCCAGGCACATAGGGCTAATGGAGGAAGAGGGATGAGGACTGGCCGATAGACATAGCTGGAGGTGGCCAGGCACTGACCTGCACGGCCTTGAGCTTACCCATGTAGGGCTTGGTGCCAGCTAAAGCTGTCGCCCGCTCCCCATCTTTTATGATAGTAGCGATGTTGAAGTCGGTCAGGTGGGCATGTCCTGTGAGGAGAGAGGGCCACAGGTGTGGCTGTCCAGAACTGGAGGTGGATCCTTGCATGTAGGGGCACCCCCCGCTCCCCTTTGGCCTCCCAGGGCTCCCTACACTCCTGCCTCTCACCTTGCTCATCCAGAAGAATGTTGTCTGGCTTGACATCTCTAGAGGGGCAAAAGGAGGAAAAAACATCCTGAAGCCAATTGCTGCCCTGATCTCTGGCAGAGCAGGGTTCCCAAGATGCACACCAACCTGAGCACCCACCTAGGAGGAGGCTTGGCTTGGTCCCTGCCACAGCAATGGGGCCTGATGGCCCTGTGAGGGCAGGGGAGGTTCCTTCAACAGCACCAGGGAGGCAGCTGCGGGAGCCTCCAGCTTCCCACCTTCTGAGTCCAAACAGCAGAATGCTTGGAACTGGACACCGAAGGGTGCATACAGCCTGAAGCTCTCAGGAGCCCCTCCTCACCTGGCTCCCAGGTTGGCCCCTCAACCAGAGCCCCAGGGCTGTGCAGAAGTGCTAGCTGAGCTCCAACTCCCTGATAACCTGGTCTCAGCCTTCATACTGCCCCGAATTCCACCCTCACAGCTAGCACTCAGTGACTGTCAAGTGCCCGAATCATGACCAGACAACAGAATCCCCGAGGGCAGAGAGGGAAGAAGCTGATTTACTTGATTTTAAATTATATCTCATAGATCTTTTCATTTTGCTCTGTGGCTACAAAATTTTAGCCTGGTTTCTAATTCTTAAATTCAACTGCTTCCCAATTTCATCTACTTCAAGCAAATGTTTGAATTCTCCCAGGACATGGTAGGTAGGCAGATGGGAGCCTGTAATTAAACAGACCAGGGGAAGGCCACTTTAATGTGGCTGGGCCTGTGGTCTATCCATGAGACCTAAGAGGCCTCTCTGTCCAGCCTCAGGGCTGCTTGGATATGGCCCACTCCAGGCAGACGCCAAGTACGCAGCTGTGGGGTTGACAGTGGAGCGAGGCATTGATCGCCCAGGTGCTTTAGTTGGGAACAGGTCCTCAGGCAAAGGTGGGGCAGAGGAGCCAGGCCAGGTTTCCTGGAGTGTTGATGCCCCTCAGATGGCCCAGTTCAAGGTGGGTGCCAGCCCTGCCCACCCTACACCAGAACTCCACCTCATCAGGTGTGCACATACCTGTGGATGATGTGCTGACTGCGCAGGTAGTCGAGGGCCAGTGCCATCTCACAGATGTACAGCTTCACTGTGTCCTCAGAGAACTGGACATTCTGTTGCAGGTGGTAGCGCAGGTCCCCACCCAGAAGCAGGTCCACCACCATGAACATGTCCTCCTCATCCTGGAAGGAGTACCTGTGGCACCAAAGGAGGACCTGGCATATGCACAGCTGGGAAGCCAGTCACAGCTCCCTCCACACCTGACACACAGCCCCAGTCTTTTAGTCTAGATCCAAAATGGCCCTCAAAGCTTCATGTGTTTGGAAGGACTGGATTCCGAGGGCATTATAGCTGACTTGCTGTTAGGAGGTGAGTCTGGTTGGAAGAGGTGGGTTGCTGGGGTGTGACCTGGAAGGGTTTATCTCTCTTCCCAGGTGAAAGCTTTACTCTGCTAGACCCCTCCACCGTGGGGTTTCTGCCTGGAGCTGGCCAACCACAGATTGAAACTTCTAAAAACTGTGAGTCAGAATAAGCCTCTATTCCATTACGTCGAGGGTGTTGGGTATTTTTTCCCAGCAACAAAGAAAGTGACTAAGACACCGTCTGAGGACCACAGCCCCTCACCAGATTCTTGTTACCAAGGGTTCCGCATGAGGCACTGACTCTACCCCTGCTCAGAGCTGCTCTGAGGGAAGACCTTGGGGAAAGACAGAACAGCCTATCCTGGAGGTAGGTTAGGGGCTGGAGATGCCTTAGTAACAAATAGAAGATATCTCTCAGTTGTTTCAGGCCGGCTTGGTTTCTTTTTCTATAATAAGAAAATAAAGATATCTACTTTGAAGTGTTGCTAAAGAAGAAATGAGACAGTGTGAGAGAAATGCTTGGCACAATGCTGGGCACAGGGCTGGCATTTAATAATCGGCAGCCATAGTGATGATAGTGGCGGTGATGATGGTCATGGTGATGATGGTTGTCATGGTGATTAGGGTAGTTAGGAGTAATGATGGTGATAATGGTTGTAGTACGGTGTTGATAATGGTAGTGGTGATGATGGGGTGGTAGTATTGATAATGGTGATGATGCTGGTCATGGTGGTGGTGCTGCTGATAAAGATGATGGTGTTGATGGCAAAATAATACTTTAAGGACCTCCTCCTACTTTGCAGTTTTTTTGTGTGTGAGCTCTCAGAGGTAACTCAGATTTTTAAATAACTGGCTCTTTTAAGAGATAATTGTAACATTCACTTTTCATGTGATGGCCTTCTACAAGTCATCCAACCCATCTTCATCGTCAGTGGAGGGTTTCCTGGAGAAGGTGGTTTTGGTTAAGGCTTGGGGAAGGGGCAACAGGAGACCCACAGAGCAAAAGGACTCAGGAGGCCAGGCCCCAGGAGTCAACAAAGGAGGTAGCTTCCTACACTTACAGGCTTGGTTATGGTAGCCCCACCCAGAATGGTTCTGAGATGGCAGAAGACATCACCAGCAAGCTGGCCTATAGGATGGGGGTACTGTAGCCTGAGGGAAGGACAAGCATATCAACCAAAGTGATTGCTCACAAACCCAAACCAGAGTGCTCTGCCCAGTAGATGCTGCAGACGGCAGCACAGGGGACCATTCCATCTCTGTTCCAGGGGCGAGGGGACTGAGGACAGGGAGGTTAGTGTGCTACAGAGCTAGCAGGAAAAGCCAACCCAGTAGCCTATGTACCTGACCACTAGTCCACTCAGAGAGAGCTGAGGAGGGCTGGTGCAGAAGCATTCCTGAGCCCCACAAGAGGGAAATCCAGGGTCTTCTTCACAGAAGGACCCACCTCCAGCCAGCTCCTTCTGTCCTGCTGACTCTCCAGGGAAAGATCACCCTGTCTGAGGTTGAAGGTCTGACCTGACCCAGGCCTGACCTCCTTGGCCACTAAGTGGCAAGGGTAGGATGAAGGAGCACTTGGTGTCCCTAACTTTAAAACCGTTGTCCCCAAAATGTTGAAAACAAGACAGATCACAAAGACACTCTCTTGCCCTGCCAGCCTCCTTGGCCTGCCTGGAAACAGACAGCAACGAGCACCCAGGGTCTCAGTGGGTGAGGACAGTGGCCACACACAGACAGAGACAAGGCCACAGGGCAGGCAAAAAGAGCAGCTCCTTGTGCTGTCCTCTTGGCCTGGGCAGCTAAAGCTCCATTGTGCCTGCACCCTATGTCCTTGATCAGCACCCTTGTCTCTGCCCAGCTGCCTGGAAAGGCCAGGCTCCCACCACAGCTCAATCCAGTCCCATTGTCCCATCACTCTAGAGCCATGTGACATTATTCCTGAGCCATGCAGTGTATGTAGCCTCTGAGAAATGGCCACTGTCTACTTTAAAGTCATGTGTCCTATTGTGGTGACCCTAAGTAAATACCTGGGCAGAGGGCAGGTCTGGGCTCTGATGCAGTCCCTGAAATGGCTACCCCAGGCACATTGTCAAATAGAACATATTTATTTTTCATGATCCCAAATGGGAGTCAGTGCTTCTTCCTGTAAAGTTGACTAAAGGACATTCAGGTGCCTAGAAGGAAAGCGCACCTAAACCTTTCAAGACTGCTGGGCCAGGGTTCTCCCACTGCAAGGATCTATGTGCTCCATGGAGAGTTTGAGAACCATGCCCAGCTGGGAGGACATCATAGAACACAGTCTTCTATGGGCAGCAGTCAGGGAAGACCCCTGGGTCAGGGAGAAGCCCCATAGAGGGAGGTGCTACAAGATCTTATGCCTCATGGAGGTGGTCTTGGTGCTCATTATTTTTTTTGAAGGAAACTCTAGATCTGCTCCTAAACTCTCCCCACCGACTTCAGGGCTAGAAACCCCACAGGAGGTACATCTCCATTGCAGTAAGCCCTGGGCTTCTGCCAGGCCCAAGAAGGCCCTGGGCTCAGGAAGGCAAGTTGATGGGGAAGGGCCAGGAAGGAGCGGCACCGGTGGATCCACTCCTGTGAATGTCAAGGCATCCCAGAGGCATGAGAGCCAGGCAGCAGTGGGGTGCAGACAGGAGAGGAGATGGACCTTCATCCAGCTCCAGCAGGCAAATCTTTCTCCAGCATATGTCCCTGGTAAATTCATGGGGTAAGCTTACCAGAGGTTCACCAGGAAGACATGTTCTATCTCCTGAAGGATTTCCAGCTCTCGGAAGACATTGCGGACCTCGTCGCGCTCAATGCACTGCTGCTTGTTCATGTACTTCATGGCATACATCTTCTCTGTGTCCCGCTTCTGTACAATGCACACCTGGAGGGAGAAGGGCATTTCAGTAGGACACCTGGGGACAGGAGCTCTGTAGTTCCCTCCCCCAGAATCTGTCCTGGGCTTTCCTTCCACACCGTTAGAAGTGCTTTCTGCCTGGCCCACCTGTGCTAAGTACGCTGAACACTTTCCTGCCTCCTGCAACCCCAAGCAACCCTGGACAGACAGCGTGAGGGTCCTTGGCCTCACTCTGCAGGGCTTATTCTCGAGGAGGGGCTCCAGGGACAACTCTCAGTCAGGACAGGACCCAGGTAGATGACACACTAACGCTGCAGGTTTCTCTCTGGCCTCAGGGCAGGATAGAAAGAACCTTACACCCTACCAGGATTTCTAGCCTGGAACAGTATGCGCTGTGAACAGGCACCATCTGCAGATAGGTAGGGCCCAGACAAAGAGCACCAGGCATGAGCCTGAGCCATGAGACCAGCTGGGCAATGCTGCACTGGTGCCCTGGTCCCTTACCACCCATAACCTAGGTAGGTAGCCTCACCTTCCAAAGCCCCAGTACCCCATTTCTGGGACTCAGGAAATGAGTGAGAGAATCTGCTTAGCACAGAGCACTGTACCCAGAAAGCCCCCATCAACCACAGGGCCACTATTCTCACCACAAGGACTTTCTGTGATGATAGGGTCCCTTCCCAGCCCATAATTCGAAATGTCCTCTAATCATTCAACTGTCAGTGTCAACTAGCAGTGCTGACATCGTTAATACACTACTAATTGCTTGGCAAAGAGGAACAGGATGAGGAGAGAAGTGAGAAGCATTAAATGAGCTGAATCATGTGCCTGGGGTCCCTTGTGGCCAAGGAATGTCAATCAGAATCACAAAGATCTCCAAAAGGAAACCAGGAGTTAAGGCACAAAATCATGGCTGCAGAACCAGCATTCCAACTCCCTTCAAATCATGAAGAGCCCCTACAGGACATGTGACTCAGGTAATCAGAGCCATTTCTGAGAGCTTCCACACTGTGGTCTCCAGAGGGCCTGGAGGATGTGGACAGTTCTGGGACTCAGGGGATGGGGCAGAGGCTCACAGGTGCCTCAGCCAATGCCAGATGGCGTGAAGCTGAATAGACATCTTAATGGCACCAGTCTGAAGCCAAAACTCTGGATCCACCCTGAGGGGAAACCTACATTCCCAGGAGAGGGAATCTTAGGAACATTCCCTCTCCTGGGAATGTTCCTAAGATGAAGGTGCTGTATGTCCAAAGATGTTCACGGCAATGCTATTTATAGCAACCAGACTTCCCAACACAGGGAGATCCAGCAACCTTCCAGGCTCAGATAGGTAAGCTCAACAAACTACCACATAAGCTACTGAACTGACATGCATAAAGGCTTTTAATGATATGATCAACTTTTACAATGCCAAGTACGGATGCTACACTTCACTATTTAGTGTAAACTGTGTAGAGTGATAATGCTTGGGATGGGCAGAAACTGGAAGCGAGCCCTGACAAATGAAAGCAGCCCCACTGGTGGGTGAGAGCACAGGCAGCCACTTCTTGGCTGTGGTTTTTGTCATATTACCACAAGGATGTCTGGTGACAGATGCTGATGTTGCCACAGATCCTGCAGATCACACTGGTGATGCTGAATCTGCCCAGGTGACTGATGATCTTTAAGGTTTGTGGATATAGCACTGAGCAGCTTCTCTCCACCCTTGAGCCCTAAATATCCCCCCATCATCCAAAGAGAGTGACCTTCATAAATTATGGATGTGGTTTCCAAGGTAAAATCATGCATGGGGGTGGGGGACTTATAGGCACACTGAGCCCAGGGAAATAAGTTTGAGGTGTGATGACCATAGGGGAAAAAGGTGGCATCTGGCTATGGCTGAGTGTCTCTGAATCTTGGAGTTCACCCACACCCAGCCAAACTGGCAATGGTACAAACCCAGCCAGGTCCCTATGCAGGCCACCAAGACCCCGGCAAAGCTCTACCTGAAAATGCCTCAGCCAGGGCTGATGCCCCAGGAAGACACCAGCCCAGGGATGCATCACTTCCTGCCTCCAAAGACACCCACTCTCTCATCTCCACACTGCAGAGTCCTGTAAAGACTGAGGTTTGGAAGCAGGCATGGGGTAGTGGGCTATGGGGGGCATGCAGAGAAGGAGTCTAGAGGTGATGGAAGGGAGGCCACAACGAATGTCCTGTTCTGGCCTTGCCTGGTCTTTGCCAAGGCCTTCCCCACCAGTAAGAGATGGAGCATTTCCCATCCAAGAGCAATGGGAGAGATGGGTCTCTGGAAGGAGCATAAACAGTCAGGAAACATGGTCAGCGAGTGAGCTCTGGGTCCAGGCAGGGCTTCTATACAGGGGGTAGTGATCTCATTTTTTAAAAAAATAGTAGCCCAAATGTCCCTGAGATAAGCACAGATCTCTCCAATGGTTGCCATGGGAACAGGGACACAAACCCAGAACCTGCCAAGAGGACACTGGACAGCCAGGTTTAGCTTATATTTTTTTCCACGACTTCCCAAACTGGTAAGTTAACCAGAAATGCACACCAATTTTTTTTTTTTAAAGATGAAAATCACAGGCATAAGCAAAGCCAAATCGTCTTATTCACTCTTGTTCTAGAAGTACTCTCTCCAGACTTGTGCGCCTATATTGGGGCAACTGGATTCTCCCTGAACAAATGTTTGGGGACACAGGAAGGCAACTGTGAGCAAGGCCCCTGAGGCGCTGCCCCAAGGGCTCCTGACTAAGGTCAAGGAGGAGACCCCAGAGCTTCAGATGCCTGGACTGTCCCTTACAAGGCTCTCAGTCTGGCCAGGTCCCCTGGGAGCTCTGAGCCCTGTTGGGCTGAGCTGCAGTGAAAAGTCCTCAAGCTGTTCTCAGAGAAGGACTGTGGCTGAAATGGGAAAAACAGTGGGAAGGCGTGCCACCTTTGTGGACTGTCAACCTGGGGTGTTAAAATGGGCTTACTCTGCAGTCTTCAGCCAGGAACATAAGTGGGATATCCCAGCTGCTGAAATGGAGGCCACACACTTAATACACAAATGGTACATCCTGGACCATAATCAAGTCCCACTCCTAATAACAGCAGTGGCTCCTGACCACACAGACCAAATGCAGGTGGAAAGCCACCCCCACACCCACCCAGCACCAGTGGATACTGTGGGGGAAGAACACCAACGATCTTCAGATGAGCAAAGGATCCAGTCAGGCAACGGCATTTCAATACCAAGGGGAACTCGAGATAGCTAAACCTGGAGCAACTTAGCACGTGGTCTGTGGCCCTTACTGGCTAACTTTTTAGGATCTTACAAGATCCTAAAAGAGAAAACCTAGATGCTTTAGGAAGGGATATGGCCAACCGTGGTGCCCATGACAGGAAGAAAGGGCCACCTCTGACAGATGCCAGTGTTTGCTATCTCTCCTTCAGCCTTAAGCTCCCTGGAGGGCAGAGACCCAGTCCTCACAGCTGAACAGGAGCAAGTGCTCAGATGTATGTTGAAAGAATAGAAAACTGGCAAACATCATCTCACACATCTTCTGCTTCACTGACATGCAAACTCTAGGACTAGGTACTTGACTTTGGAGAGTGTCACTGGAGAAAGTCCAACAGAGGGAGGTTTAACTTCTCAGCTGGCCCCTTGGCACCTTGGCCCAACCTAGCACCAGGAGTCATGCCAAGTCAGATTTGACAGCTGACATTCACATCCATCCTTTCGGCAGCACTCCTCAAGTGGCCTCCCTCAAGCCAGGCACTGCTGGGCACAACAGAGTCAAGCAGGTGAAAGAGTTAAAAATATGCCACTTTGGCATACTGACTGTTTTGAGTTAAAGGTACTTAAAAAACAGCAGGTGCAAGGAGATCACTGGCCATCTTGTTTCCTAAATGAAGGAGATGAAATCCCTACTCGGAAAGTGCCCTCCCAGCACCAGGAGGAAAGCGACACTCTTGTCCCCTGCACAGACCTCTGCAGGAACCTTGTTTACAACTCTTCTCCTTTAGGCCTCTCCACATGTCTAGCTGCTTCTTCACAAGTCAGTGTCTAAGTACTGCTGCACGCTGCTGCTTCCGGACTTCATTCACATAAGGGATCCAGGGCCACACGGAACGTGTACTCAGCAAATGTGTGCACTTTCTCTCCTCTGAGCTGTCTGTGTCAACTGATAGGCAAGGAGACCTGAAGGCGGAGAACTGAAATTCTGCCTCACTCCCCAACATGGACATAAGCTGTTGAAGAGTACACTTCTTAGGGTAGAGTGGAATGACTGAGGAACATGATACCGACATAGAACTTCAGATGGTGACACATGCTATAGCGAAGCAGGACCTGGGTGGGTGCAGGACTCATCACTAAGTCTCCAGGGAAAACCTCACTGAGAAATAAACATTTGAATGGACAGGAAGGACGTAGGGGAAATCATGTGGGCAGAGGGGACAGCAAGTTCAGAGCCCAGAGGCTGTGTATGGATGGTGTGTCAAGGGCCAGTGGTGGAGGGTATAAGGGGATGAGGTCAGAGCCGTCCTGTGGGCCAGGTGAGGGAAGCCTTGCCACTGTGCAACCCTAGCCTTCTGTCTGAAAGACATGGGCAAAGCTTTGAGCTTTTTGGACTCAGCTGTGACCCTTGGCTAAGGACTCGGGCAAGGCTGCTGCACCATAGCTGGACACTTTGCAACCAGTCCAAACCCTCAGATGGCCTTCCTGCTTCCTGAAACCTTTGCTCAACCAGGTCCAGGTCCATTACTGAGTCTCTAGAGGGACCTGCTTGGCTCTCAGTCCTTGAGAAGGAAAAGAGCCAAATATGAAGTAGAATGTGAGGTCATCTGCCACTGCTGGGGTCACAAAGTCAGGGAAACTGAGTTAGGTAAGAATATCACCAAGTTGACACCCCCATCCTGGATATACCCAGTACTGTGATTGTCCACAAAGGGTATGAAGGCATCACTCACCCACTGAGCTGGGATCTTTTGTCTATGTAATTGTATGAGATGTCCTACCCAGGAGAGAGCTCTGGGGAGCCCCAGTCCTCTCCAGAAGCACAGGCAGAACCTCAGAAGGACCACTGAGGTCACCTTCTCTCAAGGTCACCTTCTATCAAGGCTCCCTCTGGTCAAGGCACCCTGAGTGGCTGGCAGCCTCAGACACAAAGCTCCGGCTTCAGTGTCCTAGGGAGCCCAAGAGCCCTGGCCCACTAGCCTCTTACCACTGATAGCTCCATGCTATTCTGTTGGATCCCATTGCTCAAAGATGCCCACCTCTTTGCCTGTGCAGTGAGATCCACCCGCAGGAACCCGGGCTCCAGATTGTGCCTCTCTCCACTGACCCCAGGTCAACATCAGCAAAGCAAGTGACCCTAAACATCTGCTGGAAGGGCCAGCAGCGTCTCACAGACCTGCAGTGGGACCCATCCCCAAGAGGGCCAAGCCAGCACTCTTGTGAGGAGTGAGTTGTATTTCTCTTGCTGCGGTGGTAGGGGCCTCTGCCAACATCTGGAGAAACAACTCCCAGCAGCTTCCCCACTGCTCACTGTCTGGGCAGGACCTTCATTGGCTCCTGCCACTTCCCTGTACCATACCTGCTACCACCTTCCCCAGCAACTAGAGCCCTTTTTGAGCCCTCTGAAAGCACCCCGAGAGACAGGTTGGTTGTGAAGGGAAAACTGCAAGCCCTCCATAACCCTGACAATTTGTAGCACCCAAAGCTCATGAAGTCCTCCATTAAGCAGAGCTAGAGTGTGATGAAGAAAACCAAAGCCACACAACTTACACATTTTGTTGCTGACTATTTCCCACTGGCAAACCTCCATTCAGTGCCCAGGGAACCACCCTTCTAGTGGTCAAAACCTCACGCAACTTTTCGAGGAAGCTTTGGAAAGTTCCAAACACTGGCTGTATCTGCTTCTTGGGCCTGTGGAGCACAGGGATCCTGGAGGCTGAGCCAAGCCAGTTGCCAAAACAGGACAACCAGGGCATAGGATGTGTTTCTACTTCCTGTGGTCCCTGTGATCACAAGGCTCAAAACAGCACAGATTTATTCTCTTGCAGCTCTAGACATCACATGCCTGGCCTCTCAGTGAGTAAAGGTCAAGGTGTTAGCAGCACTGGTCCCTTCTGGAGATTTCAGGGAGAATCCATTTCTGGCCCTCCTCCATCCTCAAAGCCAGCAAAATTTGTGAAACTCTCTCACTGATTCTGACCTACTCTACCTCCCTCTTTCACTTACAAGGACACTGGTGATTATGCTGGACTACCTGGGCACCTCATCCTAGGTCACTCTCAATTAACCCTGTGACCTGAGCTCTGTGTACCATGTATACTACCACATGCCTTCTGCTGACCTTCTGAGGCCACCCTTCTGCGACCACAGAGAAACCTGCAGTGTTAGTGTGTGGCCCCTGCCTGGGTCCTGTCCTGACTCAGAGTTATCCCTGGAGGCCTTTCCTGAGACTCAGCCCTGCAGAGTAGGGGCGAGGACCCTCCCTTTGTCCACGGTTGCTGGGGGTCGCAGGAAACAGGGCAGTGTGCAGTGTACTTTTTGCAGGGGATCCCAGGCAGAAAGCTCTTCTGACAGTGGATAAGGGACACTCTGGGAAGATTCTGGTTGCAGGGCCGTGGGTGCTGGAGGATGTGGCCTGTTCTGGCACCACAGACTCCAAGTGAGACTTTGACAGGGAGCAAACGACACAGTGGCCTCAGCGTCACCCTACCCTGCCTTGTGGATAGGACAGAAAGAGCCGCACACCCAACCTAGCCAGCAGGTGAGTGGATAAAGAGTCCCTGAGGACACAAGAAGCCCCAAGAATGACAGTGGGCTGGCAGGCCACAGAATAGGAATGACAGAGAAAAGCACATAGCCAGGTGTGGATGAGGCTGCTTAGCAGAGCTAAGCTGGGAGGAATTTTTTTCTGAACTACCCACAATCATTTTTCAAATTGTTATTTTGAAAGCCAGTTGAAAAATTCAGAATGAAAATAAGTGTCAGCCACAGCAGGCCACCAGCCCACCTGGTTTCGGCTCTAGGCCCTTCTCCAGCTGAAACTTCATCCTGCTCATAGAGAGCAGAATTAGGGGCTTGTCCATCGCAGCACAGGCCGGCTGGCAGAGCAGCCTGTCTGCCTCCAAGACACACACTTCAATGTGGGAGGCAGAGAAGCCCAATTACTTCAGGCGGAAGATTCAGCCCCACTTATCGGAGCACAGGATTGGAAGGAGACAGGTGATCTGGTGCTGGGCACAGTGATGTCTCTCACCTGACAGCCCATCGAACACACAGGGAGTGACAATGGCCAGGCCTGGAAACTTGACTCTGCAGAAACTCATTCTCACAGGGCTGGGGAGGGGCAGGCTGGGTGGGGGAGGGATGCAGGCCTTCCTGCCCAGCTCAGCAGGGCTCAGCACAGAGGCACTGGCTGGGTTCTCAGTGATGGGGCCTGGGAGGGAAGAATGGGCTGTTAAGCCACCCCAAGCAGGTCCTGCACTTGGGGCACCAATGCCAGTGAGCCAAGGCTCTCCCATAAGATGCCAACCCTTGGGTATTCTATCCTTTGTATTCCTCCCCCATGAAAGCTGCCTGCCCATGTGACCCAGTCCTTTCTGGGGTCTGTACACAGCAGCTCATGTACAGGTCAACTGTCTATAGGAACTGTGAAAAAGAATGCCTTTCTTTGGCTCAGATTGCTCACAGTCTGCTGACCAGGGATACTTGTAGGCTTTCTGCATGCCCAGTCCCTAACACTAGCCAGGAGCAGGTAATGGTTATGGAGCATCCACAGGGAGGCAGCGAGAGGCAGGGTCAGGATCTAGGTCTCCTGAATCTTTGATCTCTGTGTCCTGAAACATTCTCAGTTCAACTAAAACTCAAGAGACGCTTCCACATCACTCTAGGTGGCAGCCCTGTGTAAGGTACTGGCAGTATGGGTGGCTCGCTAAGGCTCTTCCCTGGGGCCCCAGAATGAATGCCTCCACCACTCCTTAGTGTGTCCAAGAGGCCCCCAAAAGACAGAGCCACCTGGAGCTTCAGAATGTGGCCTTTATGGGATAAAGGTCTCTGAAGATATAATTAAAGTGAAGGTCTTGAGGTCAAGAATTGAGGTGGATCCTAAATCAATGACAACTGTCCTCATGAGAGACAGAAAAAATACACGAGCAGGCACAGGGAACAAGGCCATGTGGAGATGGGACACAGTGTTATGAAGGCAGTGGCCTTGAAGACAGAGGAGGCAGCCACAAGCCAGAGAACACCAAGGATCACAGCCGCCTGCAGAAGCTGGGAGTGGCCAGAGTGGTCCTCCCTCGGAGCCTCCAGAAGGAGCCAGCCCTGCCTTGACTTCAGACCTCTAATTTCCAGAATTGCATGACTGCATTTCTGTTGTTTGAAACCATCACACTGTGGGACTTTCTTACGGCAACCCCAGGAAGCTCAGAATCTCTGCACACCTTCCCAAGCACACCATCCGCAAACACCCAGCATCTTTCTGGGATCAGTGATATTGGCCCACCTTGCACCACGCTCTTACTGAGCATCTGCTCTGTCCTCTCTACTTGCCAACCTAGCCACATATTAAGGGCTCCCCAGTTCTTCCCCATCCTCTGAGATCAGGCTCCTGACCTCTTTCACCATTTTCAACCCAGGTGCAGGGAGACAGGGAGCACCCTACCCGCTGCTGGCCTGGCATGCCACTTTTGACGGAGGCCAGCTGCAGACGCCCATGGACTGTTGGACACAGTAAGTTGCTTGGAATGATACTGGGTTTTTCCCTTAAAAGTTTAAGCTGATTACATCGGAGATCTCTTTGGTGAGAAGAGCTTTAAGCTGGGACAGAGAAGCCTGACTCTGTTGGCCTCCATTGTCTGCTCCTTTCCCACCCCTTTCCTGCCCTGACAGGGAGGTTCCCTTGAGCAGCAATTTGAAGCATAGGGGTTTGTGTTGGCCCTGTTTGGAGGGATCCCAAGTACCACAGGTCCAACATAGTAGTGTTTTCAAAAGGCCAGTGGAAACTTCTTTTATGGCTAAACCTTGGCAGCTGAGAGCAAGCGTCCCGATTAGCTATTTCCTCAAAGGAATTTGGTCTGGCTTTCTGGGCCACTTCCTCCAGTAATCCACTAACACTCAGACTAGGAGGAAGCAGAGTCAGATCTGAGTGGAATGAACCCACTGATGCCAGAGCTGCAGGGTGCCTGGGAAAATGCCACAGTACAGCCCAGAATAGGGTGGTGACTAATGGCAGTGTAATTGTCATTTTAATTGAATGCTGTTTACGTATTTTGCAGATTTAAGTGATTCACTCCAAGCTCTTTTTCTTTCCAAATGATTTTTGTTCCCCAGAAAGCAAATGCCTGACAAACAGGTACTTAAAGTCTCTAAATATTATAATGAAACCACTCCTAATCCCACCCAGTGAAGCTCTAAAGCCCTGGGTAATGCCAAACGAGTCACTGGGGAGCAGATGAGGCTCCATCCCCTCCAGGGCTCTGTCCAGTGGCCAGTGTTGGACAGCACAAACCCAGAGGCTCTGTGCCTGGATAGGCCTGGAAAAGGTGTCTGCAGCTGCTGAGGAGGGCCAACCCTCTGCCTCACTCTCCCTGGAGAAACTCTGAACTCCAAGGACACACAGGCCAGTGACTGAGCCCTTCGGTCTATGAAGACCATGCTTCCTGGTCTCACACAACAACAGTTTGGAGGAGCTGTAGTTCTCAGCCAGTTTCTGTGCATTGTGAACCCAGGGGATGCTGCTCCCCTCCCCTTTAGAGACCTGAGCATCCTATCACCTTCCTGGCTGTTACCAGGGTTTCTTCTTGCTCTGGGGATGAAGGCCTGCCCACCGGGTGTGTCGTCTCCTTCACCTGACACCACCGTTGATACCACCCACACTTGGGTGCATCTGAGGTACAGTACAGTTGGTCTGTGGTCCCAGCCAGGTTGGCCTGCTGCTCCTCCCATGTGTCCATGTCAAGTTCTTGGGCTGATACTCCTTGTCCCCTTCTTTCTTGCCATCAGTGGTCAACTCTGAATTTGGGGGAGTTTCTCAAGCAGATGTTTCCCTTTGGTTTTCCTGCTGTCCCTTCTGCCACATAGACAGGGTCTTCCTGAATTATAGGCAGAGACAATACAGCACTGGCTCCTTCACAGCCACTCCAGTGCCCCCTTAGGTCCTGTATCCCATACCTCAGCGTGGTTCCTTTCTAAGCTCCTGGGCCATGACTGGTGTGTCTTCTCTCCCACTAATGACAAGAGGTAGGAAGCAGAGCATGTGTGGCCACTGACCACTCCTGCCTGGGACCATTGCTTCTAGCTTCTCTGGCCTCAAGTCTGTAGGGGCAACCCACTAGCCCCCAGGCTCCATGATGGCTCATGTGCTGCTGGGGGCTATGAAAATGGGTGAGAGAGAGGTGCAGGCTCAGGGACCCAAGTCCCTGGCCACTTGTCCCCTTCCAGCTAGTGGTTATGAGCTTTGGCCCTGGGGGAGGGGTTCCTCCTCTGTTTCTCCAGTGGTCATTTTAGCCAGAAACTGGCAAAGGAAGGAGACCCAAAAAGAAGGTTCTGGTTTGCCTCCAAGGCTCTGGTCTCTGTGATTACATCTGTGCCCTGGGGCAGCAGGTTTGTCTGACTTTACTATCTCAAAACAGAAGAATCAAAAGAAAGATCCATGACTGAAGACAAAATACCAGTAATAACAGCAGAAGTCTGACCATACTTCTGCCTCAGGAACCTCCTGGCCCACCATCCCTTCATCCTGACCTGTATCATGAGGGTCTATAAAATCCTCTATTGCTGTCTGCGGACCCATGTAGGATGTATGACTAAATAGACACCCTGCACTCATGTGCCACAGGGCACCAACCTTCCTTTCTGTATCTCTGCACTGGCTGCAGCCTCAGCATATCTTCCTGGAAAAGTGCATTCCACAAAGGCCCCACATCAGACAGTAGATGAGAGCCTGGGCCGTCACCACTCGACCAGATGGCATGCAGGCAGTCAGTCTCCTTCTCTTCCTATGCAGAGGCAGGACCAGACATACAGGGTTAAGACAGTCCAAGGACATATTTCTCTGCCCCCATTCACTATATTTATGGAAGAAATGGCCACATCTGTTTCCTTCTTCCTATCACTAATGGACTCAACTCCCAGCACTCTCCTGTGGGGTCCTGCCAAGCCCTTGACCCCACATCACTAAGGTGAGCTATTCCACCAGACAGATCACAGTCATTTGTTACTGAGTGTCTCTGTCCCTGCTACAGGGTGTCAGCAAGGAGTCCATCTTTTTTCTAGTATGAATTTCCCTAGTGCCTAGAACAGGGACTGACTTTATAACAGTAGACATCAAGCAGATACTCAGAACAGAAGGTTCTTAGCACTAGCCAGAGAAACTGCCTCATAGGCAGAGGAAAGGATATGGACAGACATCCACAGGTGGAGCCTCATCCACCAATGTACTTGTGTCCCAGACGCAGGTAGGGGGGTGGTGGTGGTGGTGGTTTACATTCATTTTCATGCCCAATCCCCACAGCACCCCTAGGGGCAGGTCCTAGTACTCCCCTTTTATAGATGAGGAAACTGGGGGGGCGGGGTGTGCATCACAGTGCATCCCCAACAGTCTCTAACCCAGCCAGTAAATGGCAGCAGGTTCGAGGCCAAAACCAGAATGAGAGATGTCAAACTACCTCTGCTTGCAGAAAACTGGGTTTTTATCTGGATTTGACAGAATCAAACTAGTCAATGGTCAAACTACTATAATCATAAGAAAAACTAGTGAAACAGCACGTTACGAATTAACATACAAAATAACTGCGGCCTTCATGAGCACAAAAACCAGTTCCAATGTTTAATCAAGGTGAAACCCCTTTTATAAAAGCAAAATAATCGCTTCTTGGCTTTTTGGCTAAGATCAAGTGTAGTATAAAAGCAAAATAAAATAAAATAATATATGCTGGCAATACCCACAACTATAATAGTCTCCTAAAAGACAGGGCAACAGAAGTGTAGAAACGGGGAAGCAATCAGGCACATGGACATGACATTCACACCAGAAACAGGTGAATCCCAACTTCCTGTATAAATTTAATATAGTTTCGGTAAAAAATAAAATTTTTCCCCCAAGACCCGCTAAGTGGGTAATACAATTCATTTGCAAGCACAATCAACAAAAGTAGCTACACATTCACACACACACACACACACACACACACACACACACACACACACTTACATGGAGGGCAAAGGTGATACTTCCAGCCCTGCTGGCCAGTAAGGCATATATATTATATAAAAGTCCCACAGTATAAAAGTGTGGAATAGCAGTTTGGTGCACGTCCCTGTAATCCCAGTACTCAGAGAGGCTGAGGTAGGAGGACTGCAAGTTAAACCTAGCCTGGGCAACTTAGCAAATCAGCAAGACTCTATTACAAAATAAAATAGTTTTTTAAAGTGGCTAGAGACATAACTCAGTGCAAAGGCCCTGGGTTCAATCACCAGTGCTGGGAAAAAAAAGTAGGAAGTGGCACTAGTGCAGACAGACAGACAGACAGACAGTGGAACAAAGGAGAAAATCCAGAAAGAGACCCAGTTGTACAAAGACATTTCATATATCACATAGGCAGCATCTCAAATTTATGGAAATTGTTTAGCTTTTTTATAATATTGGGGATTGACCTCGGGGCCTTTGCACTGAAGTACATTCCCAGCTCTTTTTTATTTTTAATTTTGAGACAGGATCTTGGTAATTTACTCAGGTTGTCTCAAACTTGTAATCCTTCTGCCTCAACCTCCCAGAGTGCTGGGATTACAGATGTGTGCCCTAAGCCCAGCTTAAACTTTGTAATAGGCAGTGCTTGGATACCTAAGTAAGTATATAAAAAGATAAAATTTGGTCCATTTCTAACGTTATATCCCAGAATAAGTTCTAGATGCATGAAATAAATTAAACCTAGAAGAGATAGAAGAAAACATGAAGTCTTCTCTAAATAGAAATAAGGACCACATTCCTGTGACCCCCAAATTCAAAAGCAATTCATAAAATAATTAACATGATTATGTAAAAGTAAAATACCATGCATAGAAAAAACACCTAGACCAACTTGAAAGACAAATAAGCTGGAAAAATACTTGCAATTTATGTCAAATATAAAAGGGTAACATTCCTAACATATACTGAGCATCTAAAAATTTTAAAAACCATCAGCTCGGGCTGGGGATTTCGGCCATCTGCCCCGCAAGTGCAAGGACCAGAGTTCGATCCCCAGTACCAAAAATACCCCCAAAAAAACCCATCAGCTCAAGAGGAAAAACATGACAAAGATAATTAAATGGCCTTCTAACAATAGAAAGAGGCTAACCCTTGCCTATCTTAGAAGAAATGCAAAGTAAAACAAAATGAGATGCCGTGTCTCATCTGCCAGACTGGCAAGAATCCAAGCATCTGGCAACATGCCCTGTGGCAGGCACCCTGTGGAAGAAAAAATGATGCCATCCCTATGGAGGAGAACTTGGCAATTTCTAGCACAATACATGTGCATCACCCTCCAACCCACGTACCTCACTTCTAGGAACTAACCCAAAAACACACTGCAGAAATATGCAGAGACGGGGCTGATGCATGAGGCATAATAAGCACAGCATGGCGTGTCATTGGGAAAGTTGGACAGTCTCATACTTGGCAACAAACCATGGCACATGTAGCAGGCAGAATGATGGTAGGATGCAGGGAGGGGCCCAGATCCAAGTCCTGGAGCCTATGAACGTGTCACCTTACATGACAAAGGGACACTGCAGATATGGTAAAGATTTTGAGACAAGGAGGGCATCCTGGACTATCCAAGTGGACCCAATGTTTCAAGGTGTCCTTAACAGGCCAAGACAGAGGCAGGAGTCACAGTCAGGAAAGGAGACATGAAACAGAAGCAAGAGGTCTGAGTGACAGTGTGCCCTAAGTCAAGATATGCCTCTAGAAACTAGAAAAGGACGGAAACAAATCCTCCCCTGGAGTCTCCTAAAGAATACAGCCTCACCACACCTGGCTGCAACTCCTAAGGTGTGATCAGGTTGGCACGTATTGTCATTGCCACCCGCATCAAGATGCACACAGACCTGGCCTTGGATGAAAGCCTGGCTCCTTGACCAGCATCTTGGCTCAAAGTTACACATGACCCAGTGAGTACTGTCCAGCCAACTCAGAGAGGGTCATGTCAGTGGACTCCAAGTAACACAACAGTGAAAAGCAGAAGGAGAACTCTTGGGACAGAGCAATCTGGACCTCAACCAATAAACAACAAAAGGAAGTGATGGAGTGAGAGAGGCTCTGTTTTTTGTATAGACTCATTTGCATCCTGATTCAGAGAAATAAGAAGAAGAAGAGTCATAAGGCCATTAGGAGAACTTCAATCCTGATATTTGCTGATACTGAGATTATTTTAGTTGTGAGAAAGTACTATGGGTATGTTTTTAAAAGGGGTCCTTATCTTTTGGAGATACCCACTAAAATTGATGCACAAGATAACTGCTCTCTGCACTTCATTCCAGATAGCCCAGTATGGGGTTCAGGGTAGGGAGGAGTAATGGTTAGGGCAAGATTCGCATCAAGGTGGTATTTGGTGAGGCTGGGAGACCAGTGTGCAGTAGTTCTTTACATTCCTCCCCTCCATTTTTATATGTTTTAAATATTAAGAGTCTTAAACTTTTGAGGACTTAAATACTAAAAATTAAACAGCAGGTTTGAGGCCACGCTTGTGTGGCCCTGAAGCCTGCCCTGTGGGCCTCAGTGTGTGGCTCAAGATGAACCCTAGTGCTGCCTGTAGTGGCAGAGCTGTGGGACAGCAGTCGGCAGAGGTGTGCTGGCCCATGTGGGTTCTGGGCCTTGGGCCTTGTGGGGAGGCCGAGAATGTCAGATTCTAGATGGACAGAGGCTGACTGTCCTGGTAAGGGTCAACCAATCCCTGTACCACCCCAGAAGCCTGTAAGCTGTCACAAGGCCTCTTGACCCAAAGAGGCAACTGGAAACCCTGAACAGGGATGGGCCTTTGCAGTTCTCATTCAGAGGAGGAAGCTGAGGCATGGGCTGAGCTGCCTCAGGCAAGAGTACCTGCAGTCACTTTGGAACCTAAAAGAACAGCCTGTGGCCTGCACAGCTGCATCCCTGGCCCTGGGAACCACATCAGCCAGGCAAGGGAAGCTCCCTTCCCCCGCTGACATCTCAGTGCAGGACCAGCAAGGAGGCGGCCACTCCTGCCCAGGGCTGTTGAGCTGAACCACTCTCAGCTGTCTACCTTGCTTGGTCCTCCCAAGCCACGCCACCCAAAACCAGGGGTGCCACCTCTCTCCCACCTCAGCTTCCTCACAGCTCCAGAGGGAAGGGATTGGGCACACATCCACCTGTCTAGGGAAGAAAATGAGAAGACAGACATGAAAGCTCTCCTCCTGAGCCAGTCATGAGGGAAGCAGCTATTTAAGGTACAAAAGCACAGCCTGGGTGACCCCAAGAGGCAAGCCCAGCACATTCACACCGTGTTTTGGCCCATTTAGGAACATATGATAAATGCTTGGCTCTGCTCAATACTGGCTCTGCCGGGAGGCCACAGGCTGTGTTTCTTTGTCCTGCAGCAGTGGCACAGACAACTCCAGAGCAGCCCTGATGGAGGAAGGGTGTGCCATATGGCTGCAGGTCCTAGGCCGATGCATCCCTCAGCTCTACTGTACACTGAAGGTATCCTGAAAACCTCAGCCATTCTGTATCCTTCACCCTTCAGCCCCTCTGGACCCTTCAGCCCCACTATATCCCTCATCCCTTCTGCACTCCTCAGCACGCCACTCAGAGCAACGTTGCCCTCAGCAGAATCAGTTCTCCTGGGTCGAGGCAAGGAGAAGGCCTCCATCCACTTCTGGCCCCTTCCACAGGGGGCTACCTCTCCTTCCGCCCTAAGGAAGCCTCCTGCAGCTGTGTGCCCAGGACTCCTCTTGGTTCTCCAACAGCATCTCCAGCCCCCTGGAGGAGGCTCTGTTTGATCCTCAGTATCTCCCCTTCTTCAAAGCCAACTTGGTCGGCAGCCCTGACCTTCCGGGAGAAATTCTGCTTGTGGGGGCCCCTCCGTGGGGGAGGTGGAGTGAATGAAGTCTGAGAGTGGTCACCAGCCCTGAGTGGATCACCCCCCACCCAGTCTGGGCTGGGCACACAGCAGGTTCCTGGGTGGAGAGGGACAGGGTCAGAGTGGCTTCAATAGAGGTTTGTGGTTCTGAGGCCCACAGAAAGGTGTATCTAGGGGGTTATGAGACAGACTGAGCACTCTGAGGCCACACACCACCCATAGGATCTTAAGCAGGAAAGATTTTGCCTCACTTATTAAATTTAAATCCCAGAACCAGGCTGGGTAGAGCTCTGAAGTGGGAAGGGGTTGGGCATGTACTCTGCTGCCAGGCCTGCCAATGAGATGACCAGGCTGAGCACCTCCCCAAAAGCCTGTGGGGACTCAGGCCTGGGTCTGCCTACTTTATGTGTCTCTGCAGTCCCTCACCCACTGGGTCCCTCATCAGGTCCTCCTATTCCCATGGTTCCCAGGTGGGGACAGGTTTTCAGCTCAGCCCAGCATGTAGCCCTGAGGGGGTGAGGGGCAGAGTGAGGAACACACACACACGCACACCACAACTAGCAAAAACCCAAGCACAAGGCAGTATCAAAGCATCTGAGGCCCCAACTAATGTAGTCAACAAGGGGCATATTCCCTGTCAAATGGGGATCACCCCAGCCCATCTGCTTGGGCAACCCGAGGACTCATTCTGCTCTGAGTGAGTGAGGTAGATTCAGCAGAGTGGCCACGAGCAGGGATGAGGCAGGAGCAGAAGCCAAGCCTGTGGTGTTGGAATATGAGAAAACAGTATTGTGGAAAAAGCCAGGCGCAGGCACTGCAGTGACCACAAGCAGCCCATGCCCAAGGACAGCAGAGCCAGGCTGGTGGCTGTGGAACTTTTACAAATGCCGCTGGACATCATTAAGTCCTTGTTGCCACCTGAGACTTGCTTTCAGTGATGCCTCCCGAGGCTCACAGATGCTCTCCACATTGTGGCAACCAATCGTGCAATGGAATCATGGAACCAAGGTCCTAACATCTGCAGCATAGGACATGGGTTGCTAAATTTCAGAAATCAAGATTCAGGGCCTAAATGTCCCAGGAGAGGCTGGGCACTGATGGTAAGGACAGGAACCATCCCTCACCACTGGTATAAACACCACAGATAAGTAGCCACCTGCACAACTGGCCTTCACCCTGTTAGTGTTGGAGGTAGGGCCTGCGAAGTGGAGGACAAACAGCAACTGCACTGACCCAGGCGGCCTCCAAATGGAGTTGTTCATCTTGGTGTCCTAAGGGCAAAAAGTCCAAGAAGCAGCCACACAGAGTGGGGCCAACAATCGGCTGAAGGCAGAGCTGACTCCAGCAGCCTCAGGGTGGCCTAGGACCCACTGTCAACTCCAAGCTGACAACTGGGTTACATCCCCGGACCCAGATGTCTCCAAGCCTTTTGTGGCCATAGCCACTGCAGCATGGAACCTCTAAGAACCACCTCCTCCTTAGGGGATCTAGTGAGCCACCAGCCCAGGGGAGGTCCTAGCAACACTCTTGATGGGATGATCACGTATCAGGCTCTGAGTGGTTACCATGACAATGACTAGCATCTTCTGGCTCAGATGGCAGCACAGGGAGGCTGAGCAGGGTAGCACCACAGGGCCACATCAACAGGTTCCACCAGCGTGGGGGACAGGGAGCTCTGGCCCAGCCACACACCAGCTGAAGCCCCGGGAATGTACTTCTAACCACAGATGCTCTCTTTCTCGTCAGCCCTCCCCTGGGTCCATTAGAGATTCTGGTGTCAGAGGGGAGATAGGAAATCTCTTGAGGTGGCTGGGGCCTGTAGGAAAGGCCTTTTTCTGCCAATTATCTTAGTATTTTCCTTATAAATTGAAGAATGAGATGCTGCACTCCTGGGCTGGGCCCTTTCTCCCCTGGGGTTGGTCTGTCCATTCCTTCCTTACTCCTCAAACAACTGGTCCCTTCTGCAAGAGCTCTGAGCCCACCACACTGGGGCCACCTGCATGGAAGAGGTACCCAGGCCTCAGCTGGAGAAGGACCACATCCACTCCTGACATCCTGGCCTGGGGAGGGGACAGAAAATTGACTGCAGCTAGCTGCTGGAGCCTCTGTGAGCACTTGAGCCAGACTCTGCTTGGGTGCAGAGAGAAGGTGAAGGGGGTGCAGAGGGGAAGAGGATGCACAGGGCAGCACGGAGGTTAGAGGGAAGGTGAAGGGAAAAGCCCAACTCAGTGAAGGCCAGCTTCACTGGGGCCAGGGGAGGAGGCTGCAGGACATTCTTGCCAAAACACCAAATTGTTCTCATTGCCCCAAAGCCAGTCACATTTAAAATATCCATCTGAGTGAGTGGCTCTTGAACTCCCCAAGCGACATGCCATACTCAAGAGACACGCTTTGCCTCCTAAGGGCTGCACCCATCAGACACTTCCACATTTACTTCTCAGTGCTCCCTCAGCCTCTGACCAGTTGCCTCCTTCTCAGGGGATCTGCCGGATGCCTGCCTCAGGCCCTCAGACAGCATAATGACAGCACATTAACTTTCAGGTGGGCACACATTTGGCACTTCAGACAAGGAATGTATCTGTCCTCTAAAGTCCCAAACACTCTATATTAAGCCCGGAGTGAATCTTACTATTCCCCTCAACCCTCGGCAGGCCTGGGGGTAAGCACCATGCCTATGGCCCATCCAGCTCCTCTAGCCACAGGCACAGGCTGGCTCCCAGGAGCAGCCCCTTCCTTCAGTGGTGAGGGCAAAGCAGAGGGCAGAGGCAGATGCATGTGAGTGGGTGGTCAGGGCTGACATGAAGAAGGCATAGAGTCAACCATTTTTCAAAACTGGAAAAAAGAATTTCCTTCTTCACAAGAACAAAATATTATACATAATAACTACAAGAACAGAGTATAATAAAAATAACAAAATGTGAAGAATTAATATGGAAACACATGAGACCACACAAGTAAAAAAGCACTGGGTCCCTAGATGGGTAAAACATCAACTTGCAATCAATTTTAAATGCAATCCTTACTGAAATTTCAGTGGGTTTACTTTTCTATCTTAACAAAACTTATTCCAGAGTTCAGTTGGGAAGGTAAACGCATTACAGCAGCAGGCAGTTGTAGAAGATGGAATGGGAAGTAGAGAGGGAGGAGCCACTGGCTGAGACACTCAGGCCTGGTGAACTGAACAGTGTGGCAAGGGTAGCATCACCAAAACAACCCCAAAGAGCCCAGATGAGTAGCTACCCAATGAAGGACCAGCCAGGCCTTCCATAAATGGCTCGGGAACGAGGGCCTTGCAGATGGGAAAACAGGAAATCCACATGGAGTGGGTTCTTTTCCATCAGCATGTTATCTTGTTTTCATTGTGGAAGTGGCCGTACTCCTTGAAAGCAAAGGCCAGTGTGAAACAGAGTGGGCCCAGCTGACACAGGAACAGGTACGGGATGGGGTCTCAACAAAGGACTGAGGATTTTCCTGAGAGGAGCTTGCTTAGCTGGGTGCTGAGAGAGAGGCAGAAGAGAGGACTTAGGGAAGAGGACTTGGCTGCTCAGGGCCCTGAGGCAGAGGGGTGTGCAACAGCATGGTAGAAGCTGCTTGGCACAAAGGAGGGCAGTGCTGAGGTACACATGGTGGAAGAGTTCAGCCTGAACCGCCCCACTTTCTGCTGCTGTGAGGTATTGATTACTTTGAGCTGAAGGCACAGGAAAAGGAGCAAACACAGGAAAGGTTGTCTAAACAATGCTCATCTGCCTGAAAGTATACTCTCCCCTAGAAAGATGGGTGGTCCTCACCGAGGGCCTGGGAGTGGACCAGCCCCAGACTGGCCTTGCCACATTTAGCACAACCCTACCTGTTCTAACAGGGGTCCTCTCATCATTCCTAGAAATCATCTGCTCCCCTTAAGTGGCCTCCACCACCCCCTTCTCCTATAAACATAGACCATCACCTCTCAGATCCCACCGTGTTTGGGTATTTGGTTTCCTGTGACACCCTTGAACATCATTTTTAAAAAATTAATAAATTTGCAGACTTTTTCTTCTGCCAACATACCTGTTGTCCATTTATTTTCCACAGATGGAAGAGGGTGGCCCCTTCCCATCAAAAGTCCCTGTGACAATCAAACTTAGGGTAACTGCAGCCTTAGGTTAGAATTCAATTTTCTGCATTCAGAATAAACACAATCAAGCAGTGCTGGGGAAGAGGGCAGCTTCTCAGACACATGGTCCTTTCTAACCCCTTGCTGGGAGCCAAGAATATTTCCAGTTTTTAATCACACTAGGTGGCAAGTGGGGAAGAGTGAAAGGAGGAAAGGAGTGAATGGCCCTTGGGGCTAGGACAAGTATTCACACCAAGAGAAAAAAGGATTGATTTTTCTCCAAGACTTCATTAGCCCTTCCTAGACAATCTGTATTGGAAGTAATTATGGCCACACCACTCCCTGGACATTAGATGGGCAGAACTGCAGAGAACAAAGCAGGGGTGGGAGAGGCAGTGCCCACATACTGTGTTGGCTCCTGAAAAGGGCACACATTCCTAGAAGCAGGTACACACAGACCATGTGCTTGTGGCCAGAGCCTGAATGGAACTTGACAGAGGACAGAATGCTGAGATAGCTCTACTGGGGGTTCATATCATACTAGTACAGTGCCATCATGGAACGTGTTCCATCTGCACCCTCACTCCTTCCTGGATTCCTCACAATGTAGCCAGGGGGTTATGATGTCTTAAGATAACCCAGAGACAAAGCCTTACCCCATCCTCAAGCTGGTCGGAACTGTGTTCTCACTGCCACAGAGTTAAGTAGACCACTACCAGCTTCCTCTCCCCTCGGAGAACAAAATCACCTGCTTTGGGACATGATTTATCCAAGTTCCAGATAGTCGAAGAGTTTGTCCATCTCCCACATTCTTCAAGGCCAACCTGTCATCTCAGAGAGGGGTGAAAGCCTGGTAGAAGAGCAATTCCACCCAGCAAAAAATGTCCTTCCCATGAAGACTTCCAGTTTTCCACTGGAATTCTCAGAGCTTTGGTTTGGCAAGGAAAGCCAGGCATTAAGTTGTAACTTCTAAGTTGGTGAACCAGCAGAGCCTGTGCAGGTGACGCCAGGGACTCAGTCATGTTTAATGAGGGAAGAACCCAAAGAGCCAGCATCTCTCAAACCAATCAAAGATAAACCATCACAACTCTTATGTCAGTCACTTGATGCTAATCTTTCTATTTTATATCTCTAACTTGACCAACAATCCTGAGCACCCAACTGCATGACCTGGTGTTTAATTATCGAAAATGGTCCACCAAATTTCACTCTCAATAAGAATGTCACTGTGCCTCTCTGCTCAATGAAACCAGCTTCAACAAAATCAGCCCCTGGGGCCAGGCCCCTCCTCAGCAGATGCTTCAGATCCCAAGCGTATAGACCTCGTATTCGTGTGGTTTCTCCTTAGGAATGAGACTCTCATGAGGTTTAAGGATCAGTCTTTGCAGACATCAGAGAAATGCAAATCAAAACCACAAAATGAGACAGTACCTCACCCCTATTAGGGAAGTTACTGCCAGAAAAATCAGAGTATAACAAGTGTCAGAAAGGATATGGAGAAACTGGAGCCCTTGTATACTGCTTGTTAGAATGCAAAATGGGGCAGCTGCTGTACAAAACAGTATGATAATTGCTCAAAAATTATCCATATAATTACCCTATGATCCAGCAATTCTACTTCCAAGTGAAAGAATTGAAAACAAGGCCTCTAAGAGTTCTTTGCACACCTGTGTTCACAGTATTATTCACAATAGCTAAGACAAAAAAGCAATCCAAGTGTCCATCAATAAATGGACAAAATGTGTCTATAAAAATAATGAAATATCTACCTTAAACAGAAAAGAATTCTGACACAAACTACAACATGGATGAACTTTGAGAAATTTTGCTATGTGAAATAAAACCAGGCACGAAAGACAAATTGCATGATCCCACTTAAATAACTGCAATAAATTGAATGTTTATGTCCATCACAAATTCTCATGTTGAAACCTAGCCCTCTTTTGACAGTAGTATTAAGTCATGAGCATGTAGCCTTCATGAATGGAATTTAGTTCTTTACAGGGGACCCCAGAGAGCTCTCTCTCTCTTCCATGTGAGGGCATATAAACAAGAAACACTGTCTAGGCTAGGAAGAAGACACCCACTAGACACCAAATCTGAACCTCAGTTACATATAAATAGATGCATCCCCAGGTCCAGCCAGAACCTTGGGGCTGCCTCTCCTAGTAGAGGGAAGGACTAGGGCCAGGCCTGTGACAGGCTTCACCCTACCCACATTCCTAGATACCTACCCAGCAACCACAGCCTGCAGCCCAAGACCCCTAATTAGGCAGCTAATTAGAGGGCAGGAAGGAGCCTACAATTGTACCACCAACTTACATCTGAAAATGACACCCAACAGCATGCTGTTGTCTTCCCTCTCTGCAGTGGCCCATTTCCAGGCCAATCAGCTTTTCAGAGCCAAGAACCAGTCAGGGGACCCAGAACATGGGAGATCTGCAAACTCTGACAGAGGAGGGGGGCTGTCTAGCTATGACTGTGAGAAGCACAGTCAGTTCCCAGGCAGGGGTACGGAGCCAGCAGTGGTAAGAAATACAGGGCAAGGGGGCATCCTGAAGACAGAAAGGTCCACCAGAGGTAGGAGAGGGGACACAGGGCCCCAGAAACCAGCAACTATATCCACCTACTGGCCTTCCCCTGCACCCATCCACTAGTCTCTGCCCTCAGATGGCCTCAGCCTGGCTCTCCCCAGGTGGCTGTGTCCCTTGATTTCTAAATGCCTGAGTTCCGAATGCCTAGTAACCTCCATGCTTCTTTGTCTCAGCTACCCTTCCTAAACCTGCTAACAGTCACTGTCCTCTGCCAGGCCTTGTGGGGGTGGAGGGGGGTTCCCCAAACCCTACCTGCCTGCTCCTTATGTTTCCTTATGTCCGCTGTGGTCCTGGGACACAGCCTACACTCTGTTGGGACAACAGGAGCACAGAGGCATCCCTGCCAGCCCTGAAAACCCTGAGAAACTCACCAACATTAGGCCCTTGCTCCAAGGTCGGCCTTCTTCACAATCGTCAAAACCATCACCACTGCCTGACACACTGAGATGCTAAAAATATCTCACCTTGGTGCATTTTAAATAAATATGTGCAAAGGGGCTCATCTGCTCTGACTTATAATTACCCTAGGCCTTGAGTAACCTGGTGCAGCAATCGTTTGTGATACAATAAAATGGAGGCAATTAATCGCATTCAAATACCCTGCACATTTTGCTCTGGTAGCATAGCAATCCCTTTAAAAAGGGTTTATGGCATTTAAATAGACACAGTGTCCAGACAGCTGTACAGACAGGAGAGGGGGAGGCCCAAGGCCGTCTGCCAAGCCCCCCAGGACAGCTGAAAAGAAATGTCCATTCAGAAGTGATCCATCCATAGCACAGCCATCTCTGCAGAAGTCCAGGCTAATTCCAACCTTTTCAAAGTGCTTGTTAAGCCTCTTTCAGTTATAATTACTCCCAATCTCCAGATATCACAAGGCAGTAATCAGGAAGTTAGATCTAGCCAAAAGAGAACTGGGGAAAGTGAAGAAATGGCTCCAGCTCAGCAGAGGACAGAAGCCTCCTTCCCTGGATGTGGATGCACACTTGGCCACCTACCTTTGGTTCTGTCACCTGCATGTCCCAAGGAATAGGCACAGGCCTAGTTTCTGTGCTCCAGATAGCAAAGATGGCTATTTTGGTGGACAGTGGTTCCCAACTGTCATAGTGGCTCCTGGACACTGGGGTATTGGGCATACCATACACTCCTTCTTCAATACTTTCCTCTTAGGCCTGAGCATACTTCCTCTTTGAAGAAATAGCTTTGGCTGCAACATGGACCTCAGAATTACAAGTGGATGGGTTCAGGGGCTCAGCTCTCTCACACTGGTGACAGTCTCTCATTGACTATGCCAATGCTACCCTCAGCTCCTGGCTGAGCCACAAGACTCCCAGAGAGATTTAAATATGGTTGTGACTGGGCCCACAGCCCACCCTGACACCCCAGCACCCCACTCCCTGACAGACCTAACCCAGCTGTCTAAGTACAACTGGCTTTTCCAGAGAATGCAGCAGATAGGCAAGGGGACAGTTGTCTAGCTCCATGGTCCCACACATTCCCCATTCCCTGCCTTCTTACCTGGAGGATCTGCCTTACCTTGCCGAAGCTGCCCTTCCCTATGGCACGCAGGATCTGGAAATGGTCGAAGTTCACTGCACAATGAAACAGAGGGACACCAGGTAAGGGGTAGAAAGACCCCATGCCTAACACATGCCCCTACCCTCGAGCAGCACCCCCACATGCACACCTTGGCCCCTCCAGCAGCTGGCCAGAGGCCCAGTCGCTTTAGCCTGCAGGAGGGTCAGTTGTAGCTCAGAGTGAACTCAGCTCCTGTGCAAAGCAGGAAGGACTGAGCCCACGCCACACAACACTGTTTTCTCACAATCATAATGGGGTGGGATCATGTGCCTGGCCCACAAATATGACAAGGATGAAAGAGATGGAACACAGGTCCCAGAGTGCCAGACTTGTTCAGCTACAATCCTGACACCCAGCCAAACTGAAAGCTGCTTCAACAACCTGAAGACCCGCAAATAGGCAGACCTGGGAGTCTCAGGAACACACAGCCCTGAGCATCCAGAGGAACGGGGGAGGAAGGGCATTTGCCTTGCGGGGACTCACTGGACAGGATGGAGGGGTGTGTGTGTGTATGTGTTGGAATGTCCCAATAGTAATAATAGGAGGAGGCGCATGCGATAAAAACATTGAGCAGGCCTAGTCCCTGGCTGCTTCTTCACAGGGTCACAGCAACATGCTCCTCCTGGAGAAGCCTTGATGAAGGACTGAGCGGAATCTCCTCTGCATGAGCCATTCTGAGGCTTTCCAGACGTCCCACCATGTCAACATTGTTGACACTGCTTACAGGCAGGGCCCATCTCATCTATGCCAGGGCTCAGCACCCTTACTCTCCACCCAGCACTGGCTGGCCTCAGCTGTCCCCCAGGGCAGCAGCTGTCTCCCTTGGCCAAGATCTACATCCCCAATGCCCCACACCAATAGAGGGCCTGCCTGTGACTTTGGCCTCATTGTAGGGACACGTGCCCTGCAGTGGGATACACTCTGGGTTAAGGTATTTTACCTACTTGCCCACTTAGGTGTCATCCTCTTATCTGTTGTTATGGTTGAGATCTAAAGTGTCCCCTAAAAGACACATTCTGTTGAAGGTTGGTCCCATATAGAACTGACAAAGGCGGGGCTTTTGGGAGGTGACAGATCATAAGGGCACTAACATCATCAATGGATTAGCACACTCACAACATGGCAATAACTTATGTTTTGCTGCTGGATGGCTTATACCACCAGTGGTACATGCACGACTGTCCTATCAGGCAGCTTGTACCACTGGTGGTAGAAGTGGTACAGTTGGCAGGAGACAGTCATGCATGTACCACTGGTGGTTCAAGCCAGAGGAACATGTTAATTCTAATAGCTGAATGGGCTATTAGGAGGTGGGGCTATTGGAAGGAAGTGGACCATGGGGACCATATCTTGTTCTGGTCTCCTTCCCGTTTCATCCCCCCTCCACCTTCCTAGCTGCCATGAGGCAGGTAGCCCTCCCCCGTGCTGTTTGGCTCACCATCAGTGCAGAAGCCATGGAACCAAGTGACCTCCCATGGACTGAAACCTAACCAAAATACACCTTTCCTCTTTTAGGTTGTTTATCTCAGATGTTTTTCACAGCAATGAAAAGCTGACTAGTATACACGAATTCCCTAAGGAATGCAGGGACAGAGACTCTCCCCATTCCCCCAGCTGTCCAAGGAAAAGGGGAAAAATAGGGCTCTGCAGGGTTGTGGGCAAGGGCTTTGACGAAGCTCCTGAAAAGGTCTCTGCCTTATCAAGGGGTGAAAGGAGGAATGGAGGGGGCTGCTAAGGGGAGGCCTGATGGGAACCAGCCCACATTCCACAGACAGGAACCCCTGCTCGCTGGGTGTGGTAGTGCATACATGTAACCCCAGCACTCCTGGGGGCCAAGGCAGGAGTATTACAAGTTTGAGACCAGCCAGGGCAATTCGGCCAGACTCTGTCTCAAAAAAATAAAAATAAGGGTGAGATGTAGTTCAGTGCAAAGGCCCTGGGTTCAATCTCCAGTACTGCAAAATAAAACAATATCAAAAGAACCATGGCCAGGCCCCACTGCCCCAACCCTAGCACCACCCAGTTCCATAGCCACCTCCATAGCCAGCCTCTGCCCATGTGATCTGTGTTACCGATTATACCACAAACCATCCAATGAGCCTACTCCCTTCCATCCCACCTCACATGTCGACCTGAACATGCTCAGAGCCTAAGCAGCAACAAGAAGGCATCCAGGCATCCCAGCCTGCACTCTCCCTGCTGGCAGGAGAGTACCCACTGCTGCTTGGCACAATTCCCTGACTCTACTAGATATGAAAGGAAGGCTGGTCCTCTACATCTACGTGTGTGTGACAGGGACAAAGCTGGGAGGAAGAGTAAAACAAGAGAGTGGCTGGGATACGGTGGGTGAGGTGGGGACATGAGGACATAGTCCACAAGAAGACTCTAAGCATGTGACCCCCTTCCCTAAGCCCCATGCTCCACATGAGGCCAGCACTCGGGAACAACTGCCCTCAGAGGACATGGCCCTGGACAGAGCCATCTGCTGTGGGGAGAGTGGAAGGCTCCAAGTGCTGTCAGCTATCATAGGGGCCTTTCTGAACTGACCTGTTTGGTTTTGTCCTTGGGAACCTGCACTGGTACTGCCTAGATGGGAGAGGTGATAAAGCACAAGGTCCCACATTCAAAAGGCTGCAGTGGGGCCACAATCCTTGGGAGGACTTGAGGCAGCATCCTGGGAGTGGGCCAGCTCAGAACTGACTTTGGTGTCTATGTCTCAGCGGAGGAGATGGAGTGCCTGCAGGGGCACAGGGCTGAGCTGGCTGCATTACAGCTTGGGGAGATGGGCTCTGCCAGGTAGTTCTGGGCCAGGTACCCACACCAGCCTGGTATGCACAAGAACCCAGCCTCAGCCACTCTCAGCAAATAACTAAGGGAGCATAATGCCTCCTGACCACCTCCAGAACAACCACATTTTGTCTGTTGGGTCTCCACTCCCAATCTCTCTCTCTCTGGTCTTTTTGGTGCCTGAGTCCAGCTAAACACTACATGGGAGACAGGTTAGACTCCTGCCCATGGGCAGCTGGCTGTCGTACCCCCTGCAGCTCCCAGCAGCCAGCAGAGTGCAGAGCCCTAAGCATTCATTGCCCCACTGGGCTGTGAGCTTGCACAGGAACTGGGCAACTAACATTTTCAGAGAATAAGCACAAGTTTCTGACTTTAGTCTTCTAGAGAAGAAAAGGACAAATAATAACCACATTAAGTAACAGTTCAGAGGCATAAGGGAATCTCCCATCACTAGCTCAGTCCATGGCACAAGCAAGTGTTGCCATTAAGGACTTGAGGATGGGGAACCTCAGCCAAGGAGACCTGACAGGTCCTTCGGGCACAGAGCCAGCAAGCCCCAAGAAGACTGTGCTGCTGGTTTGGATGCTGGCAGACCTGTGGCCTCCTGCCAGTCCTCAACTTCCTGCAAAAGGCAGGAAGGTGTGTGGTTTGTGTTGAGCAGCCCACATGGTTCAGCACCTGTGGCTCTGAGCACAACTGTCCTCATTTCCTGGGAATATCCAGCAGAGGCAACCACAGACAGGGAGTCCCAGAAAATGGCACCCAGGCAGCCACACAGAAGCAGCTCAGGGAAAATGCAGATGGGACAGGAATTCTAGTGTGTCTGTCATACACCTGGAGAACAACAAAGCAGAATCCTTGGAACAAGGTGTACATTATACTAGGACTACCAGCAAAGGCTGTCCCAGAGGTGACAGCCACATCCACTGGGGACCCTGCTCAGAGGAACTACCAGGCCAGACCCGACAGGTGAGCCTCAGCTCTCTGGGAGCTTCACAGGGGAATCAAGGACCCACTGTTCCATCCTCATGCTCACACTCCTCTCTGTCTCCTTGCCACCTGGCTGGGACAGAAAGCACTTGTGCCACTGAACACAGCAGCTCACACACTCTCCTGATATGGGCCCCCCAGCCTTCAATCCAGCCTAGGCCAGGCAGGAGAGGAACTTAAGACCAGTTGCTGCTCTGCTATAAGCAACACAGGAGTCTCAATGCTGCTCTGGGGCAGGTCCAGCTCCTCTCATAACCATCCATCCTGCCCAGCACCCAGCTGAGGCATTCAGTCTCATTTCTGATTCCTAAAGGGAGATGGTAGCTCTCATACCAGACTCAGTGGAGGCAATAAAGAGAAGGAAATCCACTGGCAGAAATCTGTCAAAACAGACATCTTACAAAGGGTTTTGCAGAGACCAATATTGTAATCAACCTGATATACTAAAAACCTTCCTGCAAATGCCACCATCCAGACAGCCGACATCTGTGGATTTCATTGAAATCCAAATTGTTGGATTACCCCAGACACTGAATCTAGAATCTGCACAAGTTAGAGGCAAGAGGAGAGCTGTGGGGCTCTGGGGACAGGCAAAGCCACCAATCAGGGTCAGGAGCAGCAGAGAAGGGAACAGTGTGTGTGAGCGTGCACAGAGCAGGGTCCCCAGGGCCCAGTGGAGTTCTGGAGGAGATAGAGCTCATGCTCTTCTTAAGTTTCCACCCAACTTTCTAGCAGTAACACAAGTCAGAGCCATTTCGGGGCAAAGTTCAATGTCCCCATCATCCAGGATGTTTGCTGGGGCTGAAACTCCAAGATAAACAGACAAACTGGAGAGTAATGATGGTCTTTACCCTAGGTGTGGGAGATGTGGCAACAGAAGGCACTGTGGGGTTACTTGGGTGGGCAACATAAAGATCCAGGCTAACCAAGCACTGAGTCAGAGGTTTCCTGGGAAAAGTGGCATTTATACAGACACCTGATGGTTGAGGAGGGTCCACCAGGCACAGACTGGCTTGCAGAGCCACGCTGGCCTGAGGAAAGAGCTGCTGAGGGTTGAGGATACAGTAGGAGGCTTACAGATTGCCCCGTGTCTGGGTCTGCACCATGGAGCTGCAACTTCACCCGAGGAAAGCACAGATGTGTTTCCATGGGTGGGTCAGGGCCTTGATTCACAGGCTGAGGTTTCAGAGGGGGATCACCATGCAGGGTTGGAGGGGGTGGATGTCCATCTCTGGGCTGGTCCTGGGGCTGGGGGACAGTATGGAAGAGTCTGGCCATGTCTGGGAAAGAGAGCTGCTCCTACCTGATACTTGGTGGATGAGGGGCGCTCTTGGGACATGGGGCAGGGGTAGGTACAGAGACAGAAGGAAAGTTTCAAGTTGGACAGAGACAGGTTGAGGGTCTGTTCAGCTCATAGAAAACAAATCCCTGCCTCAGGCTGGCTTAGGATTGTTGTCCACCCACTCACCTCCTTGGGGTCTTGGTTTTATCATCTGCACAAGGGACCCAGGGACCTCACCTTGTCAGCTCTTGATGTGGGGTGAGGGGCAGAGGCAAGCATGAGCATTTTCTAGTCACAACCAACTGGGTTCAAACACAGGAGGAGCAGGTGCCAGGCACCTTCAGGCTGTCAACTTGGGCCAGTCAGCAAGCAAATGTCATTGGGCACATGCATTCCCAATTCATGGAAGCACACAGGAGTGCACTGCACAGAAGACCCCCAGGGTAGGGGGTCAACATTATCCCTTCGGGAAGAAGATCCTGCCAAGTGAAGGTCCTGAGCTTCTCTCTCAGTGAATACACCCTCACGCCAGGGGCTGCCCATTGGCCACATAAAGATACCCTTACTCTGAGAAAAAAAAAATTTGGGGGGGTGGGTACCAGGGATCAAACTTGGGACCTTACGCTTGCGAAGCAGGCGGCAGAACCACTGAGGTAAATCCCTGGCCCTGAGAAAAAAATTTTTTTAATTCCTGACTTTGCCCAAACCTGCTCCACTAACAGGTTCCTCCTTCCAGGCTCTGCCCAGGACTGCCCCATGTCCACTCAATTTATTGGCAAACCCAGCTGGGTATCTTCTCCAAGGGTACCCAGAATCCAGCCCTGGTGTCAACACCCTCCCCACCTACCCCTGGGGTTCAGGCTCACAGAGTAGCCTGGGGTCCCACTCCGTCCTACCCGAAGCGGCTGGGACCCCAGGGCCCACTCTCAGTCTCTGGCCATTTGAGAGATGAAAGGAGAAGCCCCACAGCACACACTTTGATATGGGAGACAGACTAAACAAGAAACAAGTGAAGATTAGACAGGGAAAGGGGGTTGGAGGTTGATGTTTTTGACAACATTACCAATATATTTCTGGAGCTGATATCTGGGCAAAGAAATGAGGTCCTGCACCTGAGGTACCTGGGTCAGGACTCAGCAACACTGGTTTGCTTACACTTCAGAGTGGTTTGTGTGCAACTGGGTTACATTCTTCCCCAGGATTAGACATCTCTTAAGTTATAATGCAGGTAAAAGGAAAAGCTAGTTCACGTTTCAGCAGTCCTATCTAGCATTTACACGTTTCCTTCCCAGGAATCAAAATAAATCTGCCAGGAGGAAATGGTCTGTTTGCCATGTGCACAGAGGTGGCACAGCCCAGAGCTCCAGGGCCTGGGTCTCTCCTTCATCCCACAGCACTCAAGAAAGCATGGGCACAGGCTCTTTCTTCCTGGTACAGATAAATATTTTAAAAGTCAAGGGTTTAAAAATATTTATTCCTCAAGGAAGGTTTTCGTCTTACAGAGCTGGCTATTGGAAGTGCAGTTGTTGCCATGATAACGTGTTTCTTTTCTCAGAGGTACAGTCCTAGTTCTGTTTTCTCTTGGGAAAGGCACGGGGGTGGGGGGGGATAGGCAACTCCAGGTCCCGCCCCGAGGGCTGCTGGCTGGGTTCATCACCACCGAGCTGACCCAACAATCGTGAACAGGCTTTCTCACAGTTGTCCAAGCCCAGCAGTGCAAGCAGAACTTCTGGACATTTGTGCCTGCCCCCTGCCCTCAAAATGTAACTATGATCTCAGAGACCATCTCATCCAATCTTGAGGCTTCACTAGGAGCAAAACAACAAACACACACAAGGGGAAAGGAAGGAAGGGAATGGAATTAACATGAGAAACGGAAAAAATGGAAACAAAGTCTTTGTAAATAGACAGGGGTGGAAGGGTTCAAGGGAGGGCAGGGGAATAGGAAAAAAATAAAAATCAAGATACATCATGTAAAGGTGCAAATTTCCAATGATGAATGTCATTATATTGTACACCTAAAACGTACCAATAAAATTTTAAAAAAACAAACCAAACACACACCAGAGAAAAGGCAGGAGCTCTTTCCCAGAAGGTGGTTAGCTCTTACTTCCAAAGTCAATATCAAGGCCACAGATGCGTTAAAGGCAAAGCAAGAGAAAGCCGAAATGTTGACTCTTGTGTAATTACAACAAAATCCAAAGCAAATATGGTAGGTAATGTTTTAACATTTTTCTTTTAAAAACCAAATGATCTTCCCTTCATGGGTGCCTGGTCAGACCTTCCTCCCACCTCACATGGACCCATTTCAGCTCTGGCACGCAGTTCATACCCTGCCTATAGCCCTATAGCAGGCATGTATGGAGCACATCCCAGCAACAAATCCTGAGCGAATCTGTAAGTTCAAGTGACATTTCAGGTTAGAACATAGTCCTTTCATGAGCCAAGGCTTTTCTTAAGACAGACAAAAACATGCCCCCAGTGAGGAAGGCAGAGAGAGAAGATGGCCCCTGGGAGAGTAAAAATAGACCTGCTACAGGCATCGTGAGTCACTGCTATTGTTATCAGTGACAAAATCGATGCCTGTACCCACGAAGGCCTCCCCCGCAGACTTGGAGGGGCAGCTCTGCTCCCAATGGCCCCGGCCTGATGCCTTCAGGGAGCATCTCATTCTGATGCCTTTGGAAGTCCAGGAAGTGAATGCTGGACAGTTTTTGGAGAAGTCCTGTGGAAGGGAAGCCAGCCATAGCTTCAGGTAAGTCCTGGGCCAGGTACTCAGCCTTTCCCATCACAGTCCGCCTCACAGACACCCATGAGAGGCCTTGGACCTCAGAGTACCTTCTAGTAAAACAAGCCCCTTTATCCACAGGAAAGTTCCAAACCACAAGTGGGAATTATCATTTGAGAGCTACAATAACAAATCAAATGTCACATGTTACTAATATTAATGCAGAAGTTGATTAAGCTTTGCATATATCCTATGGCCCACAAAACTCTGTGATACAGAAAATCACCCAAGCTGACTCGGAGGCCCTGCTCCTTGCACAGCTCATAAAACCTCTGCAGAATGTGTGGCCCATGATTAGGGGCTGCACAGGCACAGTGCTTGGAATATCTGCCTTGAAGGGGCAGAAGCTAAGGATTCAGAGCCAGCTCATCGGGTCCTCTCTGCCCACAATAGGTTACTTCAGGCATGGATGACACAAGTGGGACTCTGGAGCCAGCACTTAGAGCCCTCGGAGGGCTGAGAATGCCTGCATTTCACAGGCTAGAAAACTGAGTGGGAGAGTCCAGCACAGGCTCCTAGTGAAGAAACATGGGACCCCAGAGATATGAGAGAAAAGACTACATTCTGTACCTAACCCTTAACCCCCTAACCAGGCCCTAGGACACCACTTTCCTTGACCCTTGAGGACGTCTAATGTCCCTGGGGCAGGAAGTTCAATTGTTGGGAATAGAGAAATGGATATTTACTTTGGCTCTTGGTGATGAATTCCTCAGCCCAAAGAGGAAACTTGAAGGTATGGCTAGCCAATGGCCAAGTGTTTTGTGTGCTCACAAGGACCCACTCAGCCAACTTTCCTAGCTCCTGTCCCATCCTGAGGCATCTTGTGACCAGCACAGGTCCAGGACTGGAGGCCTCATGCCTAACCCATGGCTGGATCCTGTGAGGGCTGTGGCCTCACCCAACTCCTCCACCTTTATTTACAGTGGAAGCTCCAGCCCATAAATCATGGTCAGAGGCAACTTCCTGACTGCACTATAATCCTGGGCCCTGCTGGGCCTGAACTACTCTAGTGTTTCATTCTGACATCCCCAGATAGCACCGGAAATTTCCATAAATTAATAATTAGGGCAGCAGCCAGATCAATACAGCATCTCCAGCCAGTCACACTAAGTTCTTGGGGCCCATCGGGAGGGTGCCTGGGATGGGTACGAAGTCACCATCCAGGGGCCAGAACTCAGGGTTCTCTTGTAATTGTAGGCCCTAGGGTCACCCAGAGGGATCCTGCTGTTCAAGGCCTGACTCTTCCCATCAGGTACTCAGAGATCAGCAGAGACAGACCTGGGGGTCCCAAGTCCTGTTGGCATTTCCATTAGATGAAGGACCTGCTCTGGGGATTCATAATCCAAATGTGTGGACACAAGATGCACACCCAGGAGGCTAAGTAGAGATGGCTCCAGCACAGGGCTGGGGCAGGGACAGCGAGCTGTACTTGCCCTGGTAATGCTCTGGCCCTGAGATCTAGGGTAGATGTTGCCCATGGTACCTAGCCTATGAAGCCTATGAAGCTTATGATGCCTAGGCTGGCTCCAGTTACCCCTAGACTTGGGCCTCCACTGGCTCCTCAGACAGAGGAGCTGCACCTTTACTGTCTTCAAAGTACTGTCCCATGCTGCACAGCTTTGAGATCCACCACCTGGGAAGCTGTGAGGCCAATCCACAGAGTAGGAGGAGGTGGGAAACCCAGCTATCACACAGGGGCCCAAAGGGGCAGAAAGGAAGCCTAGATCCAGCCCTAAAAAGGACAGGCTCCCCCACTGCCCCAGATACTCCCAAGCTCACCACAGCCACATCATCTGCAGATCCTCTACCAGGGCTGCCCATCCTCCAGGTTTCTGAGGAAGGTCCCTCCAAAGTGAGACATCCTGACCCCTCTCAGCACTGCCAGGAGCCCCTAGCAGATGTGAGCCCCACACCTAGGGGTATTTTTGCCTCCCAAGTGCTTGGGGTTCACGCTGGTCCAAGGTCCAGCCAAGGATGTGGAACAGCAGAATAGGAAACCAGAGAGCAGACAGCACCCAGAGGAGTGGTGTCAGCAACACCCCAATCCGCCCGCGGCCACATGCCCCTGCTGGAAGTGAAGCAAATAGATTGTGTGAGAGTAGCCAGGGATGGAGACCACTGTGGGGGTGGCATGGGTGGAGACAAGTCTCTGTGGATGCTGGAAACCCCCTGAAGAAAGCCCAAAGGCCAACATCCGAGAAGGTAAGCACCCAAGCTGGGGACCAGAAGAAGACCTTCCCACCACTGTCCTCCCAGCTGTCCACCTGCAGCCTCCAGGTTCTAGCCCCACCAAGGCCCCTGCCACCAACACCCACAGGAAGACAGAGGGGTCTCCTAGGAAGAGGGGGCACCCTGGCAGCCAAAGGCCCAGATGTAACAGACACTGCACCCCAAGTCACAGGCCTGAGCTGGGGCTTCGTCTGTGCCCATGGGTCTCTGAGCTTCCAGAGCTCCTCATGTGGAGCCACCCAGGAAGGCCATGTGTGCTGTGTACCCTGAGGCAGAAAGGAGGCCAAAGTCCCACAGCTCCACTCAAAGCCTAAGCCCAGGAGGGCCACACAGACCAGGCAGATGCTGCCACCCAATGCTCAGGTTCAAATGCCTCTGAAATGAGTCAGGATCAAGGATGATAGCTGCCAGAAGGTTCTGTGGCAAGTGTCCTGCAAAGGAAAATCCACTGATGCTATCACTGTTCCCTTGTTCCTCCTAGGTGCTGGGGATGGAGACCTGGCTATCTGGTCCTCTAGGACTTCATGGGAAACAATGCCCAGGCCCTCAGCCCCAGGACATCATCCCGTACCCACCATCTCTCCTCCAGAGCCACATGGAGCCACCCACTGTGCAGCAACAGTGAGAAGGACGCTGAGCTGCCAAAGCGGTGGCCAGTGTCTGGTTGGCGCAGTAAAGGCTTCACAACCATCCAGGCATGAACTTACATCTTGCTCTCACACATTAGCACTTCCACACAGGCAAAAACACCTCTCTCTCCCCAGACTGTCAACAGCTCACAGCACATTCCCACAGCCTCCCTTTCCTAGAATGAAGGGCACAACTGCAGCAACTGGTGCCCCAAGAGCTGTTCACCAAGGACAAGGGCGGCCCCTGTCCCCTTCTTCCATCGCCTGGCCACCTGCCAGAGGAAGGAGTGTGACCACCCAGTGCTCACAGGCCCTGGTGTCCAGCCTTTCTCCACCCCCCCCCAAACCAGCAGAGACAGGACGGGGGGCTTGGTTTGGTCTCCTGGGCACTGGGGGGCCAGATGCTGGCCATATTCCTGCAGCCTACATACTGAGAACCAAGCCATTCCTCAAAAGGAGCCACTCACTGCCTCTGGAAACACACATCTCCTACACAGGCTGGAGACACTTGGCCACACATCTGAGGGCCTGCCTAGGGCCATGGCCCTCAAGCACCACAGCACTCAGGAGATGAAAATCAAATCCTATTTTATCACAGTAACATCTCCTCCCATGTACTGGCTGGGCACAAGAACAGGGCATCCCGTCATGAAAGAATTTTGGCCTAAAATGGTAATGACAAATGGCTGGAAAATATTAACTCCAATTAAAATCATTCACTCTACTCTGGCCCAAGAACTGGAGTTGTTGCTTGGAAGTCCCCTTATCAGGTATTAGGGGGCATAGCCATCTTTCCATGGCCTGAATTCAGAGTTGCCAGAGTTGGACACCATTGCCAAGACACAGAGGTGCCCTCCACTTAGCAAGCTTGAGAGGGTGGGGAGGCTCCTGGAGAGGGGCCAGGACACAATCAGACACCCCCCACACTTCAGTAAGCCCATATTCTGCCACAGCTCTTCCCTGGGTACAGGCCCGCAGAGCCCTGCTGGACTGTGTGCTCTGGCCACAGGGCATGGCCTTGGGATTCATGAACCACAACTTTGCACTGTCCACCAGATGGAAGCCCCTTGCTCAGAACACACTCAGCCCCTCATCAACTTCCTGGGTGAGGCTGTGGGACCATAGCTCATCTAAGGGTCTGAGCAGGCCCACTCTCAGCCACAGCCCATAGGTCCTCTCTGGATGCTACCTTGGTCTCTGCAGCTCATAGGACAACTCCAGTTACTGAAAAGAGAACCATGCAGATGTCTCCAAAGAAAGGAAGAAATTAGAGGGAAGATCACCTCCCAACCTCAGATGTTCCAGAGGTAGGGTCTTTGGGGAGTGATTAGATCTTCAGAATGGAGCTCGGATCCACGGAATTAGTGTCCTTATAAAAAGAGGCCTCCAAGGGCTCCCTGCCCCCTCCGCCATTCCACCATGTGAGGATACAGTGAGAAGACACTATCAATGAACTAGGAAGCAGGTCCTCACCAGACTCTGACTCTACCAGGCCTTGATCTTAGGCTCCCACCCTCCAGTGATGCAAGACACCACTGTCTGTTATGACAGCCTGACAAGGTCACCAAGACTGTGCTCTTTTCTGAGGCTTGAGGACAGAACCCCCTTTTGCCTTTTCCAGCTTCTAGAGGCCACTGCACACCTTGGCTCATAGCCTCTTCCCCCATTCCCAAAGCTAGCACTGCAGCATCTGCCAAATGGCCTCTCCTGACCTCTGCTTTCCTCCTCATATCTCTTCTCCCCTTCTGATCCTCTTGCCTCCCTCACATGAGAACAGCTGTGATTGCTCTTGGGGCCTACGTGGATAATCCAGGACCAACTTTTCATCCCAAGATCCTTCCTTTGGTCACATCTACAAAGGCCCCTTCACTACATTCACAGATTCAGTGCATGAGGACAAGGACACCCCTGGGACACACTTGGAACCCCATGGACACCACTGCATAAGGGGAAGAGAAAAGAATTACAACAGCTCTGGGGCTGGGAATGGGGCAAGCAGGGGGCTGTGCTCTGCAGAACTTCTAAGTGCTGTTTCTTCTTAGGAAGCTGCTGCCTGGGCCTTGGCTCTCTCTGCTTCCCAAGCACTGTGGAGTGTCCCAGAGTCCCCACCCTGGGCAGGCAGTGGTGGCAGGCTCCTGGGCCTCATTCACAGGCTTTGGACTTACTGGACCATCTGGCAGGGCAATCAGGCAGGAATGTTCTCTCTGGGCAGGGCCTCGGGCCAGTATGGTCCCCACCCACCACTGCCCGCCTAAACAGCCTGGTGTCTTGGCAGCTGTGGGCAATCAGCAATGACAATGACAACGCCACCTCCCAAACCCATCATTATGTATTTCAACCCCGAATAAACCATTTCTATTTGCAGCCTAATTGCTCTGAGGGCCTCTTTTCAAAATGTAAATTTGTGATTGAGACATTCTGGTCAATTGGGGCACTCCTCTCTCAACAGCACACCCATCTAGCTCTCAAGAGTGCAGGAGAACTTTGCAGAGCAGGCGTCAGGAGCTGGGCCATGCAGAGGGTGCCTCAGCCTGCCTCAGAGGAGACAGTGGCCCTGGGCTGGATGGATGTTGGATAGCACAAGGCAACAGAGGGCGAGTCCTGCAACCACTCTTAGGGGAGTCAGAGAAGCCTTCCTGGAGGAAGTTGCCTAGGGCCATCACATAGGCCAGTGGTGGCAAAACTATGACATGAGTACCACAGCAGGCATGCAGAGCCCTCTCTGTCACCATACAACCTAAGTCACTCCAGCAGCTGAGCATCACATAATAGTTGTTTTTTCTAAATGAAAACCTCAGTATTCAGGTTTAATTGCAGTGTTGGCACTCTGAGATAAATTAAGTGGGTTTTGGGTTGCAGCTTGGGCCCTCAGTCTCTAAAAGGTCACCATCACTGCCATAGACTCACCAGGAGAGGGGAAGAAGCCTGTTGAGGGAGACCTAGGTTGGGAGAGAACATGGGGTACAGACTGTAGAGAGCGCAGTGTCCCAGCTCCAGGGGGCAAAACAGAGCTGGATGTGTGGTTTAGGGGGACCCATGAGCAGGGGACCCTGTCCAGAGTGCCAGGGTGAGGATGCCATGTACTGCCTGACTTTGGGCAAGGCCAATGAGTCTGAGTGTGAGCACATAAGTGTACACATGCATGCGTGCTCATTGCTGTGTGTGTTTATATACATACAAATGCACATGTGCTTGCATGTACACACCCACATGTGCTCATACATATGTGTGCTCTAGTGTGGGTATATTGTGTGTGTGCATGGGTGTGTACTATGCAGTTGTATTGAACATTTGTGTGTGTTCCTTTGTTTTCATGTTGTGTATATATATATATATGTATGTATGTATGTATGTATGTAAGGGTATTTGTTTTCAAGTACACGCACACATTTGTTTGTGCACAAAACAGATCTGTGACTACCTGAGTTCCAGGCTCATAATGGGGCACAACAGGACCCTCAAGTCCAAAGGCTCCCACACCCCAGAGGGCCTGGAGAGCTAGTAGCCCTGGGGCTCCTGGCTGATGTTCACCAACAGCACTTCTTAGACTAAATGCTGCTTTTACCCATTCTCCCAAGGGAGCCCCACATCCCAGCCTGGGGAAATGTTTCCACTCCAGTTGGGGCCCTCTGCATTCCAGGCCTCCTAGGCCCCAGTCAAGCAGGAAAATGGGCCTTGTACATCCTTCTTCCTGTCCAGGGTAAGCTAACCACTGTCTTGGGAAACCATTCCAGGTGTCCCTGATCTGTGGCTATAGATCTCTATGGGCTGCTAACTCCAGACATTCTGGGACGTGTAACCTGTGGGCAGGTTACACTGACAAAGAAGCTGTGTGCTTCTTATAACCACCCTTACCGTGGTCAACTGGTTAACCACTGTCCTGGTGTTGCCATAATCTTCTGCTCCTGGTGAGTCTTCACCAACAGCTCCTGACCAAGAGCAGGCTACGTTATCAAGGCAGAGCATTTATGCCACAAACACAGATCACATTATTTGGTCCAGGAAAAAATGTCCAGGTAAAAACCCTGGTGCTGTTAAGAAAGATCACAAGGAATAGGAAGAAAAGGTCTAAAGGAGTAGGGGAAGCGGGAGGGTTAGGGGAAAGAAAAGAAGGGAAAAGAAAAATATGAGAAAAGGAAAAAAATAAAAACAAGGTCTTTGTAAATAGGGAGGGGTGGAGGGGGTGAAGGGAGGGCAGGGGAATGGGGAAAACATAAGAACCAAGATACATTGTGTACAGGTACAAGATCCCAATGATGAATGTAACTGTACTGTATATCTATAATGTATACAGTTAATAAATAAAGTTAATGGGGAAAAAAAGAAAGATCACAAGGCTCATCGGCCCTGTGTTGAAGCCGCCCGCAAAAATAAGTCCTTACCTTGCACTGTGCAGATCTGGCCACAGGGCCCCAAACCTACTCAGCCACCAGGAGACCCACTAAGTCCTGCCCAAAAGAGTCCAGAGATGGGACAACAAAGGCATCCACAGGGTAGCCTGCTCAGAAGGCAAGGACAGGGCCTTACTAAGTCTAACCATACTGGGCAGGGCAAGCAGAACAGTCTCTCCTCACAGCCAAGGCCAGAGCCAGTGAGAAATCCACTCTACCACTACTCAGCCTCTGCCAGGGAATTCTGGTGCAGGGAATAAGGCACCACCATAAGTCTCAGCACCTCTCAGCTCTCCCACCAGCCACACGCAGGTACCTCCAGGAAGCTAGGAGCCCCACTGTCCAGGGTGCTGCCACAAGGGCCTGGTTCTTGCCATTCACCTGGGGGACCAGATCACTCAGGGGACAGTTCTGCTGGGGCAGCCACCCCAATAGCAAGTGCCCTCAGAACTCAGCGAGGCCCACACTGCTGTTCTCCCAGAGCACCTGGGGATGAGGCTCCCACCTGTGCCTGGCTCATGGGGACCAGAGCAGCTACGTGGCACCCTGATCCACGGAATCTACACACATCCACAAGAACTGCTAGCACCCCAAAGCCAGTGAGGTGAAGCCACCAGATATATTCTAGTTTCTCCTTTTTTGAGATGGTGACCCTAGATGGGAGGCAGGGCAAGGCAGATGACAATCATGCTTTTTCTTGAAAGAAGTTTAAAAAAAATTAACGTGAATAGTCAATATATCTTTCTCCTGACTTTTACTTGACAAATGACATTCAACTAAGTTAAGTCACAAAATTCGAGCCCCATCTATTGGGCCTGTATTATATTTATACTCAGCCTAGTTTGAAGAAAGGACCAGTGTAGCACTATGTCTGCTTGATGCATAACTGTGTCAGAACAGTAGGAGAGATACTAGGCACTAGATGTGACCATCACATCTTAGGGAGGAACACCAGAGTGTGAGCCCAGGCTCTATAGCCACCCTCTCTTGCAATGCTGCAGCTCCACTCAGTATCTGCTCTCTCGTTTCACAGCAGCCTGACTCTCCAGAGTGCTTGGTTCCTGACATGTTCTGCCCAGGCCTGGCCCATCAGTGTGAAAGTGTCCCAAGTGAGGCAGACTGTTTGCTGGACAACAGAAGTGCCCAGAGTTGCAGCAGCAGAATGTGAACCTGTGGGGACACTGATACACTCAAGGAAACCTGTTGGAGCAGGAAGCCAGCAGAAAAGACAGTGAAGCGGGGCTGGGGTTTTAGCTCAGCAGCACTGCGCCTGCCTCATAGGCACAAGGTTCTGAGTTCGATCTCTGGTACAACAACAACAAAAAAAGACAGCGAAGCTCAGAAATGGAGGCGGAGACTAGTCAGTGTCCCAGTCAGGGTCTCCTGGGCCCTTGAGGCAGCCTCCTGGAACCTCAGGCTTTCCTTTTTTCTGTCTAATGTATTCTCTTCTCACTGAAGGCTTTCAGCTAGTTCAGTCACAGGCAGTCAGAGTATATAAAGAACTTCTGCCAATCCATAAAAAAAAATGACAAATGAGCAATCAAAAATAAGCACAAGACTTGGACAGCCACTTCACAAGGAAGGTTTACAAAAGGCCAGAAAGCACGTGAGAAGACGCTGACTCATTAGTCACCAAGAAATGCTAATTAGAATCCAACAAGATACCACTGTCCCCAGCAGCACAGCCAGCTACAGTAAGACCCACAGCACAGAGTGTAAGCTAATGTGTGGAGCCACCAGAACCCACACATTGATGGTGGGAGTGTGACAGGGCACAGTCACTCTGCAAAACTCCAACAGTTTCTTGGAAAATTAAACATACACTTAGTGTGCAAGCCAGAAAATCCATTCCTAGATATCTTCCCAAGAGAAACAAGACATACGTCCACACAGAAAGGCACCTGAGTCACAAGGCCAGATGGCGGGAACCACCGAAATATCCAGCAATAGGAAGATGGATAAAGAAATACCATTATATCATGTTCATGCAATGAAATACTGGCTTGGTAATTTTTAAAGAAACAAACTACTGATACACAACAACAGGGATGAATCTCAAAAGTATTATGAAGAAGCCAGCTTTAAAGAGCATATATTACATGATTCCATTTACACAAAAATGGAACACAAATGGGCACATAATTCACAGTGATGAAAAAGAAAAAAGCCTTAGTATTTGTCATTGGGGTAAGGAGAGTGCCTGGAAGACAGCAGGAGAGAGCTTACCAGACTGTCTGCAAAGGTATGCACCTCGATGAGGGCATGGCACCACCTGGGTGTATGTTTGTTAAATCTCACCAACCTATGCTCTTCAATCTGTGTCCTGGACTGTGATTACACCTCAGTAAAAATGCTTAAAATTTGTATTATGGAAATTCTGTAGAGGGTGAGTTTTAGATATTTAATCTTTATTATGGGAAAAAGACATTTGCCATCTGATAGAAGGAAACAGGCTCATGGAGGTCAAGTGATCTGCTCATGGTCACAGCCAATAAATAGTGCTAACAAGATGTAAATCTGGTCTTTACAGACTACATCTGAGCCCAGAAAGAAGGTAGGACAAGCCAGACAAGAAATGTTGAGCTCGATGGGGAAGGGGAAATAGTGGGAGGCTAGGTCAGGTAGATAAAGGGCAGACAGAGAAAGGGTAGAGTGTGGGGCAGGTATAGAGGGAAGCTAGGTCAGGTGGGTAGGGAGGAGAGACAGTGAGGAGTGCAGAGGGGGCCCAGGTCAAGTGGCCTGTGTGGCTGTGGAGGGGCTCCAAGGACAGTCACAAAAGAAGAGCTGGGAGAACAATTTCAGGCCAATAGGATTTCTCACCCAACCTGGGGCCTGGAGGAACAATGGAGGTTGGGAAGGGCATTCGCAGGGACAGGGCACTAGAGGAGCCATAGGATCATCTCTACCACTTTCCCCTGAGCAATGGAAACATGGGCCACCACTGAGCAGCCAGCTGTGTTCCTTGACCTAAAGCTGGGCCAGCAGGGGCATAACAGCTTGGTAGCCCTTCCAATCCCACCCTAGTCCTCTGGCCCCTTTCCCCTACATGGCTCCTCTGGCCCTTGACCCAACCCTGTGCTCAGCTGAGCCAAATGAACCAGCTGCAGCAGGTGCCATGCCCCCTTTAAAAGCAGGTTACCCAGTGCAGGGTGCTAGTCTCTTTTGGGGGCCCTTGAAACTTGGCCATAATGGGAGAAGTTGGTATAGCACAGAATTCATGTTTATTCTAGAATCTTTTCATATACCTCAGGTCATACTTATATGTGCATATGCTTGTGGATGAAGCTCTATGTGTGTGTCCGTGTGTGTATTATGTTTGTGGGTGCAGGTTAATGCAGTTATGTTTATGTGTATGTGTATGCATGCATGTAAGTATGAATTAAGTTCTCTGCCTGTGCATGTGTCTGTGTGTGTGCGTTGGCATGTACATCTGTGTGTATATGCATAAGTGCACACACAGTGGTAGGGCACTGAGGTCCTACACAGGATCTCTGAGTTTACTAGGCATCTAGTCGCAGTTGGTAGACACAACCTGCCTATAACCTGCATTGAGATCCCAGCAATTTCTGGACTGAGGCCATGGAATGTAGTATGAAGATTCTCCTGGCTGAGCCAGATCCTCCCTGGAGACCTCAGGAGTCTCTCCTGGTCCTGAGCTGCTCAGGGAAGGCTTGGGGCTTGCAGCTATTTATTGTCATTTCTACTCTGCTCAGAGCTTCTGCCTCATCCCTAGGTTGGCTGCTGGGCCTTGGCCAGCTGATGGACCAATTTATCTCCAAAGGCACAGAGGCTGTTGACCAAGCTGACAGGAAGTGGATAGTTCCATCCTCACAGGTTGGCTCACAAGTCAGACCCAGGATGTCCCTGTACCATATCTCTCAGGGAGCAATTTAAACCCTTACCTTTCCTTGCAGAAATGGGGTATCCCTGTGAGAATGTAGATTCTGGCTATAGAGAGAGCAGCTTTCCTGGCCTAGAGCAGTCAGTGCTGGGAGGAGAAGTTCAATGAGGCCATGAAAATTGATGGTCAACTGTAGCCTCTTCCCATACGACCTGCCATTCTCCAACCCAGTCCCTTCACCAAGGTCTGAGTGACAGCCCAGATCTGTGCTCAATTCAACATACTCTGGAAGCCAGGCCACACTTGCCTGTGCTCACATGCTCCTAGCAAGGAAGTATTTGCAAGCTGATGTCTCATCCCAACCCATCAACCCAGCACTGACCAAAGCTAACATTCATGGTTAGGGAGGGGCCTAGGAGCCTGCTACAGACAGTCTGTGGTTGGCTGAATGATGGCTCAAGTCTGTCCAGATCCTAATTCCAGGAACCTGGGAATGTGTCACCTTACATAGCAAATAAGACTTTCCAGCGGTGACTAAGCAAATGATCTTACAAAGGGAAGAGGATCCTGGGTTATCTAAGTGGGCACTCATGTGATCACAGTATCATTACAGGAGAAAGTCAGAGGGAAATGCTCCTAGGGAAGCCCATGGAACAAAGTTAATGAGATGCTACACTGCTGACCTTGAGGATGGAAGAAGAGGCCATGAGTCCTAGACTGACAGGAAAGAGCCTTCAGAAGCTGGAGGACATTAGCAACGGCTTCTCCCAAGGGGCCCTAGAGGAAGGATGGCTCTGCCAACACATGACTTCAGCCCAGTGGGACTTATCCTGCCCCACCCAGGAAGCAGCTGATAGCTGAGCCTGGAGACAGGACTCAGAAGAAGGCACATGGGGTCTTAGCCAAACACCAGTCCCACAGAAAATTAAGATAAACAGAAGCAGCATGTCATTGTTAAGGGAAAGTTGCTATTTTAAATTCCATCTCATGTTTTAAGTGCATGGTTTTATTTCAGACTTTTCTTTGCAAAAAAATTTGCATATGCTTTGATGGAAAGTCAATTAACAAACCATATAGCTGTTTGTTCTTCAAGAAATGTGTGTTGACAAGGCCTTTTACCAGGTTGTATTGACACAGCATGAGGCTGACATTTATCCAGGTCTTGGAATCTAACAAGACTGGCCATGAAGCTTGCCCGTGCCCCTTAACCAAGTGTCCTCAGGCTGCCTCAATCCCTCAGGCACTGGCATTTCTCCAGAATAAGTCTGGCTGATTGCAAACCAAAGAATCACAGGAAGCTTCCTCAGCCCAATGGGTCCTCAGCAGACAGGGCATCTCAGACTCACAGTCACCTGCAGTTTGGGGTCAGCATATGGCAGCAGCTGGGGCTAGGTCATTCCCAGGAATCCTTTAGAGAGAATCTCAATCCATCTTTTCTCCCACTCTCTGAAGGGAGGCAACATAGAGGTGACAGCCATGACAGGGACCCTGAGAAATCAGTTTCAAGTCCCCCAACATCTGAGAACCTAACCCCACCATACAGAGAACCACAATGTAAGCACATATCATGGTGTCCCTCGGGAGGAGGAACTGATGTGACAAACCAAACTACTGTACCAGTATTTTTTGAAAGTGCCAAAGGCAACAGAGGGCTGATGGGAGCTGTCCTTGGTGCTGCCGACTTCCAGCCCAGCCACTTGTCTGACCTGGCTCCTACCCAAGCCTTCCCTGCCCTCAGCCCTGACAGTGATCATGGCAGGTCTAACATTCAAGTGCCCACTGCCTCTTGAGATCATACCCACCTCCACAAATCACCCACATCCTTCACACAGTCCCACAGGGCAGTAGTGGGGTGTGGGTCCCTTCCTCGAGGGATAATACACTGTCCACAAGGAAGAAAGCAAGTCAAGCAACCATAACAAGGCTGGGCAAGAGCAAAAGGGCAAAGAAGGCTTCACTTATGGTGTCTCACATGACTTTTTGGATCCCAAAATTTTGATCACCAATGTTCTAGTCCACAGAAAATCTGAAGGTGTATGTATAGTTAGAAAATGGCATAAAAATAGTAGGAAATTTTTTTTCAAGAAAAGATATCAAAAGGTGACTTTTTTTTTTTGCTTAAATTCTTGTATTGTGTACATTTTAGGTATGCAATATGTTTACATTTATCATTGGGTGCTTGTACCTGTACATGATGTGTCTTGGTTCTTATTTTTCCCCATTCCCTGTGCTCCCTTCCCTGTTTACAAAGACTTCATTTCCATTTTTCCCTTTTCTCATAATTTTTCCTTTCCCTTCTTTCCTTTCCCCTTCCCCTCCCACTTCTGCTACCCCCTTTGGACCTTTTCTTCCTATTTCAAATTATCAATTATTCATTTTAATCATTTTAATCCAAAGGTAACTTTTAAGGGAAGTCCTGAGATGCTAAAGAGCTGAACCATCTGGGATCAGCTCATACCAGTCACACAATTCTACATGCCCCAAGATATGGCACTGTGGCATGGGAGCCAGGTCAGGACCATTACCCTGGCCAGTGAAGAGGTCCTTAAATGAGGTCCTGTTAAGAATGCCAAGAAGAATGTCAACCCGATACACTTGATGTATCAGCAAATACCTTAAAGCACAAAAAGTTAGCACTCCTGGTTTCCTCAGTTATCCAAGCATGGCCCACACATCCTGGACAGTCCAGAGCAAGTGCAGGTTTGGCTTCCCCCAGGGGTCAAGGCCACAGCCACACTCCAACTTGGCTCTCAGGGGAACAGCTCTCCCAAAGCCCAGCTCCCTCCCCCCATTCCTTCTGGAAAATGGGCATGCTTATTTTTGACCAGCTGAATTGAATTAAGGAAAGGCATTATTTCTAGACAGAGCACAAGACTTCTGTTCTCTTTGATGTTTCTAAAAATAAAAGTCAAAAACTAAGCAAATCTAGGAGTCTGCTCGAATTTGTGGTTTCCAGAATGAGAGCCTTGGCCAGGATATAGAAACCATATGACAATGGGCTGAGGGCAGCCATGCCAACAAGGCCCTCCCGAGAGCTGCTGCAGAGAGGCAAGGCTGATATTAGCCCCTGGGACTCCTGAAGCACAGCAATGGCCACAAAGCTGGCTCCAGCCCACCCATGCCCTGTGCAGGAAGGTGTCAGCCTTGTGGGCAGGGGCCACTCAGGACTCTGGACCTGCCAGGGAGCTCTGGTGCTGTCTCTGCAGCCTTTCTGAGCAATTTCCTTCTTCCAGGAAGAGACCTTGGGAACCTGGAGGGCCTTCCCAGTCCCCACCTCAGGGCTAACACACCAAGGTCTCCATTGGCAGCACCACCTACATTATCTGTTAACCTGGGATATCCCAGCAGGGCCCCACAGGCCCTATATTTGGTCCTAACAAAAGTAGGGCCATACTCTTTTCCAAACTTCTGCCTTCAAGCTATAGGCAAGTGATTTCTTACCCAACATCCACCCATGTCCTTCCCTAAACCTCTCACCCATTACATCCTATCACTTTGGGCCAATGTGTAGTTTGACCATCCTGGGGTGAGGGTCTCCATTCACCTCCCAAATCAATGAAATCCCACAGGTCCTCCCTGTAGAAGGCAAAAGCTGCAACTGCAAATCAGATCTTCTATACTCCTCCTTGGATCCCTCCAGGACGAGGTGGATGGACTCAAGGAGACTGTTCAGGGAGAGATCCTTCGTGTGAAGATCCCCTGGGGCCCCTCTCTAGCCCTCCTCCCTGCAGACCCCACCCTCTGACTTGGCTGCCGGCTATCTTTTAGAAGGAGGTGCCAAACTAAAGTGGCTTGGGACAGAGCAAGACAAGGGAGATCACCCACAGCTGCAGAGTATAGAAGAGACCCAGAAACTGGGGCACAGCATGTGACTAGGAGGCATTCCAGAGCAGCAAAGAGAAAGAATGTAAAATGGAGCCCTACCTCACTCCTATGACAGAACAAATTCCAACACAGCAAAGACACATACACCCCAAACCCTCACGAGTTCTAAAATTGTAGGTGATTGATGGTGAGTTTATTTGTAACTCCAAACCAAGAGAGGCCTTTCCTGCCAGGAGGCAAACCCCAGAAGCCACAAAGGAAAAGACTCAATTTCAGATGAATAGACTGAATGATTTAAAATGTGAAACTTCTGAATAGAAAAAAAAAAATACAGTTTTTAAAATCGAAGCACTACAAGCTGGGGCATGCATCTATCTCACCATATAGTGCCTTCACCATGTTGGGATGCAGTGGCAAGGCCCTCACCAGTGCAGGTACCAAGCTCTTAGACTTCTAACCTCCAGAAGTTTGAGCCAAATAAAACTCTATTCTTCATAAGTTTTTTTAAAACATACTGGAAACTGAATAAGGGTATAAGCAAGTATGACAAATCATGGACTAATTTTCTTAAGTTACAATGAACCTGTACAAACTAATGAGAAAACAAACCCAACAGAGAAAGGGGCAGAAGCTATGAGGACAGTTCATTATAGAAACCATGTGTCATCCTGTGCCCTACCTCATTCCCAACTTAAAATGCAATCAATTCTTATGCATACTTTGCTGTTTCAAATGTTAATTTTTAGAGAGGCAAAGAGGAAAAAAATGAAACTGAAGGCTGGGAGTGGATTTCAGTGGTACAGCACTTGGAGGAGGCCCTGGGCTCCAGTCCCAGTTCAAAGAAGGAAGGCAAGAAGGAAGGGAGGAAGGGAGGAAGGATGGAGAGAAAAAGAAAAGAAGGGAAGGAGAGAGGGAAGAAAGGAAGGAGGAAGGGAGGGAGGAAGAGAGGGATAGAGAGAGGAAGGGAGGAAGGAAGGGAGAAGGAAGGATAGGAGGGGGCAGGGAGGAAGGGAAGAAGGAGAAAGAAAAAAGAGGGAGGGAGGGAAAGGAAAATGCAGTTAATAGCCAGAGATAAATTTTAACCAAATGAAACAATGCTCAGAGCCAGTGCCCAACAGTCAGGGGCATGGCCAGTCTTGATTGAAGTGCTGCTATGGATGGAGGAAGTTTCACAGTCCACAAACTCATCAAAACTTAACCATGAGAAGCAACATTCACAACTAACAACTACAAAACCAAAAAGCCTGAAGTAGCCAATGTCCTTCATTGAGGGTGGTTATTTTACTGTAACAGACCTATAGTAGAGTATTGTGTAGATGTTACAAATGAGCTAGAGTGATATGCTGATAAGAAAAACCCAAAAGAGATAACAAGAAGTGTTTGTAGAAGCCTGGAATCCTTTTACATGATGCTCCCTTTCATGAAAATTAGGGACTGTACATGAAAAGCACATGTGTGTAAAGAAATATGTGATCAAAGACATGCATGTGTGAAGAAGCATGTATACAGGAGAAAATGCAAGCATGAAGAAATGTACAAGGTGTCATTCAAACATACAGTGAATGTATACATTTTTAAATTTTTATTATAGTAAAAGACACGTTGCCATTAATCCCCCTCAAAATACTCCCCTCACTTCAAACACACTCCTCCCAACATTCTTGTCATTTTCTGAAGCAGTTCTGGTAGCTATTTTGTTAGTGTCTTTATGAGGTGTGATAAAAAATACAGTGAATGCTGCTGCCAAGTGCTAGCCAATGGGAAGGGAGGATTGTAAAAACATTAGTGTGTTTTTATCTACCTTATTCACTAGATCTGATACTGTGTAGCTTCTGGCTCTTCCCCAAAGTTAAAATGGCCATGAAAGGCAAACATTTTGAATCAATGTAAGGCATTAAGGCAGCCAGCAACAACATAGCTAAAGACTTATAAAAGAGGATTTCAGAACTGCTTCAGAAAATGGAAAGAATAATGGGATAAGGATATTCAAAGCAAGAGGGAATATTTTGAGGGGGCTTAGTTGCAAAGTGTCTTTTATTGTAATCATTTTTTTAAAATTCTAAATATTCACCATATTTTTCAATCACACCTCATATGTGGAGATGTGTGTTAAGCAAGGTGTATGTGAGGGTGTGTGTGTGTGCACACACACGCGTGTGCATATATGTGGCTGGCAGGAGCTGTACTGTCCATCTTCCACTTCTCCTGCCTGTTGTGTCTGAACCTTGTGCACTTGCTTCACGGTGTGCCAATGGGGCTGGCTGGGTGGACAGCTGGGTGTACTGTTGTCCTCTCCTCTCAGCTTCTTTGTTTGGCAACACCTGGAGTCGGATGTGATGCAGAGACAGCTGGACTGTTCCTGACTTCCTCCCTGGCCCTCTCCCAGTAGGGGAATGAAACCCACTGGTCAGCTCATTCCCCTGTGTCCTGGACCAATGATTTCAAGCTGACTATCAACCAGGTGATAGATCTTTTTTAAGGAAAAAAAGTATTCTCGCGCAGCCCTGAGAATACATTCATGCACCTAGTCTGAGAAATACTGTCTTAAGAAATTAAAATCTTACTATGAGGAAAGAGCTTGCAGTTGACAGCTATCCCTGCAGAGGGAAAGTTTTTACTTGTGGCTGGGTGGGTGGATTTTGCAGGTCGGCTTCAAGTAGAAATGTGAACCCCTCTGAGCACATGGAGGCTCTTTTTGGTTCAGGGACCACAGAAACCCTGACACGACAGCAGGAGAGACTGGAAAGTTGGAAAATGGAGCTGAGGTCTGCAGGGCTCCTTCTCATACAGTGGTCATTCAACCGAATCACAGGACACACAGGCAGAGGGGGAGGACTGAATACTCTCTCCAGAGACTGGCACGGTCCATAGAGGAACCGTCCTGCGAGAATGACTGGTCAAGCAGGGCTTCCGGCCAACCACTTGTCCATGGCACAATGTTGGGGCAGGATGCCTCCCTCTGATATGGCACCCCTGCAGTTCTGGGGGAGCAACACGTGCTGGCGGGGGAGAGGTGCTAAGTTGTGTAACACTGCAGCCAGCCACTGTTCTGAGCAAGAGCTGGGGCTGTGCTTAAAATATCCAGGCAGAACTTCAGAGGTGCCAGCGATCCAGCAGCACCCTAAAGGCCTTCACAGAGCCGCCCACTGCCTGCTTTCCAGAAGAAGCCAACGCACACAGCACCCCCACACACACACCAGAGCCATGTGTCCCCACAGAGCCAAAGCACCAGCTCTCCCCTTGCCTGGGTATCAAGAAAAACCAATCAGAGCAGAGCGCAGTCCCCTTTGAGACAGCTCTTGGGCTGTACCCTGCAAGCGGTTTCTCAGTGGCTGATGTAGCTGGCAGCCAAGGGTGCTAGTGACCCAGTCGACACTGTGCCTATATTCCCACTATTAACCTGTGCAGTTAATAACCTATTAACTTATTTAACTGATAGCTAGGGCTTTGTCGGGGGCAATAATGAACTAAACAATATACTGAAGCCTCCAATGGACAAAAAAAATAGTTACTCTGTTGCTAGTAGAGAGTCATGAAGAGCATTCTGATTACTCAACTGATCTGATGAGATCAGAAGTCATCAGATGAGTCTTAGCCACTAGCAGCCACACCTTTGTGGAATCTGCCTGCTGATGCAACTCTGTCATGCCCTATTTACCTCCAAAGAAAAAGGAAGGAGCAATGATCCTTGGAGACAGCAAAGGACAGGCAACTCAACTGGCCAGGGTGAGTGCAGGCCAAAGTCAATTCTGTCTGAGCCCTAGGAGCTGACCTCCAAGGAGGTTAGCACTGCCAAGTTCTCTGAATCAAAGAGCCTTGTCCACAAAGGGCTATCACCATCACCAATATGGCCCTTCCCTCCTCCAGGAGGTGGGCTGAGGCTTCCAGGCCCCAAGACATACCTGGTCATCTCACCCCAGAGCATGCCACTAACACAGTATTTGTAAATAATCCGAAAAAGCCCCAGAAAGATGACCTCCTTCAGCACTGAGGCCCACATTGGCTGCAGCTTCAGGGATAGCTGCACTGCAGCAGAGCTGAAGGAGACTTCCTGGTTGGTGCTGATGCAAGGCACACAGCTGTGAAGATGTTCAAGCAAGCAGACAATGGAAAAGGCACACAGTTGCTAAGGTGCAAGACTACCGCTGAACTAGTGTCATGGCACAGCTGCCCTGTCCCTGCTATATGGCAGAGGCACTGGTTCAATCGTGGACACAAGAGCGAGGATTGACTGTCTTCTTTTTTCACTTCTCACACCACTGCTGAAGCCTCAAACTGGGCTACAAACACCCAAAGGGAGAGTGGTCTTGATGGCAATGAAGCCCCAGGTCAGAAAGCAACAGGCAAGACCTGGCCATGGAAGGGAGCCACCCATGGTCTTTGGAACAGAGGGAACAGGCATAGGCAGCATTTGATACCTGCAAATAGGAGAAGATCTGGGCAGAGCTTGGGAAAGGCCAGCTCTTCTCACAAGTCACAAAGTCAGGATGGTTCAGCTGGTGTTCTCTACCCAAGTATCTGCTGCAGAGCTGAAGATTCCAAGGAAACAAAGGAGACCAGGCCACAAGTGCTTTCATGAAAATGACCCCAGCATCCCAGGGAGGTGAGCTGCATGCAGTCTGGCTCCACTGTAACCATGACTATGTGAAAATGACCAGCTGTCAAAATCCCTACCAACCCCCAAAGCTTCACTGTGGTTTCCACTTCTCCCTGCCCTCCAGTGGGAAGAGTCTTTCCTGAACCCAGTAGGCCTGGTCTATCCCCAGCCCAAATGACGGCCCAAGGTCAGGAGTCCCAACAAAGAGAGTGCTTCCTCCTCTGACTGTCAGAGGTAACAGGGAAGTGAAGGAGAAATGGATGTGCACTAACCTTACAGAGTTGGCATCTGTCTGGTTACCAAAGATGCCCTTATTCATACCAGATTCTCCAAATGTCAGGACTTGCACTGAGGCTTTTACATTATCCTGCATCCTTTGGCACCAGCTGGCCATCTGCAAGGAGCACCATGGACCATAAGCATATAATGTTGAAGACAAACATCCACTAAATATAAGACCCAGGGGCCACCCAACTAGTCTGCCAAAATCAGTAGGGGTTGTAAGGGGCTGCAGAGGGGAGTCCCTGAGTCACAGCCTTACAGATCAAGAGGTGGTGACCTAAGGTAGGGACATAAGAAGATGAAGGTCTGCTCATCAGCAAAGGGTCAACAAAGTTAGCCCAACAAGACACTTCAGACTTCAACTTCAGAGTTCCAGACACTTCAGAGTTCTTCAACTCAAGACTCAGCTTTGTGATATTTGTAAAAGATGTACTTCCTATTTAAGATGCAGACAGGTTTAAAAAGTAAAAGGATGGAAATGACACATTATGAAAATAGTGGCTGTACTGTGGCCATGAAAAAGAGAGCTAAATGGCTATCTTATCAATGTAGACTTTAAGCCAAAGAATGTGATAAAAAGGAACACTGCATATTGACAAAAGGTTTAATTGATCAAAAAGACATAACTGTCCTACATGTGTATGCATCCAATAACAGAACAAAATGCACAAAGCAAAACTGACAGAATAAAAGGAAGAAATAGACTCACCAACAGATAGACAAGAAAAAATAGGAAACTCAGAATACTGATAAGAGGAACAAAAGGGAGGCATCACTACAGACTTTAAAAGAAAAATAACTTTATACAAGCACACTCAATAATTTAAATGAAATGGATACATATCATTCCTTGAAAGATAAAAATATTACCAAAACTAACACAAGAAGAAATGGAAATTTTGGATAATCCTGTACGTTACAGAAATTGAATTTGTTGGGGCCCGGGATTTAACTCAGTGGTTCCACCCCCTGCCTCACAAGCGCAAGGACCCGAGTTCGATCCTGGAACCCAAAAAAAAAAAAAAAAGAGAGAGAAAGAAATTGAATTTGTAATTAAAATCATCCCACAAAGACCACAAAGAAAACTCCAGGCTCAAGTATGTTAACTGGTAAATTCTAGCAAACATCTAATGAAGAAATAAAACTAATCTCACAACTTTTTCAGAAACTAGAGGAGGAGGGAACTCATTTTGTGAGGCCAGCATAAGCTTGATATCAAAACTTAGGGAAGAAAGAAAATGTAGACCAATATCCTATCTTAGTCCATTCATGGTGCTATAATAAAATACTTTCAGCTGAATAATTTATAATTAATACTTAAGGCTGGAAGTCTAAGATCAAGGTGTCAGCATTCATCGTCTGGTGAGAGCCTTGCTGCCTCCTTACATGGCAGAAGGTGGGAGGGCAAAAAAGAAAAAGCCTATTATCATGTGAAGCTGCTTTTGTAAAGGCTTTAATCCCATTCACAAGAGAGTAGCCCATGTGACTTCATTACCTCCAAAGGTCCCACTTCTTAATACCACTGCGTTGAAGATTAAGTCTCAACATGAACTTTGTATTTTTTTTCCCGTACTGGGAATCAAACTTAGGACCTTGTGCTTGGCAGGCAGGCCCGGCACCACTGAGCTGAATCCCCGGCCATCAACATGAATTTTGGAGGGACACAAACATTCAAATTGTAGCATGTCTGTGATGAACATAGATATGAAAACCATTCATGAAATATTGGCAAATGGAATTCACCAACATATGAAAGAAAATTTAGAAGTTCAAAGTCCATATAATATTCAGGAGTCAATCAATATCATTACCACATTGACAGAACTAAGGAGAAAACCTTATAATCATTTCCAAAGATACAGAGAAAACATTTGACCAAACTCAATGGCAGTTTTAGTAAAAATTTTTAAAAATTCAGCAAGTTAAAAAGGGAAAAGTCTTCTCTCAGTTTGATAAATGGCACCTTTGCAAAAGCTCAGCTAACATTATATTTAATGGTGAAATCCTGAGCTTCTCTCTTAAGATCAAGGAAAAAAGAGATAATGTCTGTTCTTGCCACTTGCCAACAATGTGCTAGAAATCTCAGCGGTGGTATAGGGCATAAAGTTTTACAAAAGAAGACCTAAACCTATCTGTTCACAGATAATATGGCTGTGATATAGAACTCCAGGGGATCTACAAATAAGATACTAGAAATAATAGGTGAGGTTAGCAAGGTTATAAGACACAATACACACACACACACACACACACACACACACATATCCATTGATTTTATTTTTAAAAACATAAAACAGAGATAAATATAACAAAATTTGAGCAATACCTGTGCATTGAAAACTATGAAATAGTGCTAAGAGAAATGAAAGACCAAAATAAAATGTCACAGCATGTCATGTTCATAGATTGGAAAACTCAAAACTTTAAGAGGTTCACTCTCCCTGAGTTGATCTATAGTTTCAATACAATTCCAAGCAATATCTCCCCCAGAATAACACATATAATATCTATTATTTGTAGAAAGTGACAAGCTGGAGTGGAATAGCAAAGGGTCTAGGGTAGCTAGAAAAAAAAATCGAGAAGCAATGAGGTTGGAAGGCTAGCACAGCTGCTTTCAAGATTTATAAAGCTCCAATCATCAACTTGGCACAGTATGAATGTAAGACAATCATACAAATCAGTGTAACAGAATAATGTTCAGAAATAAACCCACAAGTATAAATTGATCAATTTTTAAGAAAAATGCCAAGATGGGCTGGGGATTTAGCTCAGTGGCACCACATCTGCCTCGAAAGTGCAAGGTCCTGAGTTTGATCCCTGGTACTGGAAAAAAAAGAAAAGAAAAGAAAAATGCCAAGATAATTCAGTGGGGAAAGGTTGGTCATTTCAACAAATGGTACCAAATATACATCCAGATTCAAAAAGAAGAAAGAAGAAGAAGGAGAAGGAGAAGGAGAAGGAGGAGAAGAAGAAGAGAATAGAGAGGGCGAAAGGGAAAAAAAGAACTTCAATTTCTACCTCAGATGGAACACAAATAAAAAGTAACAGCTACAGGCCAGGAATTTAGCTCAGTGGCACCGTGCCTGCCTTACAAGCACAAGGTCCTAAGTTTGATACCCAGTACCAAAAAAACAAACAAACAAAAAGTAACAGCTAGAAAACTTCTGGAAGAGAGCATAGGAGAAAACCTTTGTGATCCCGAGTTGGGCAAATAGTTCTTAGAAAGACACAAAAAGAACATAAAGGAAGAAATTGACCAAAAAAAACCCCACACACACAAAACTTCACCACAGTTTTAAAACTTCTTTTTCCACAACTGGAGGGGAAGGGATGAAAAAAAGGAATTAAGATGTGTTATGGACATGTACCAACTCCTCACAAGGGATATAAACATTATGTACTGCAAATATGTAGTAATAAAAAAAGACAGAAAAAGAATGGTGGATATGCAGAATTGGCTCCCATGAGCAATGTAGCCCATTCCAGCATACCTTGGATAGGAGTAAGGGACATGGTGAGCTCTGTGAGGTGATGGGAGTGTTTTGCATCCTGACTGCAGTGATGGTCACATCTGCATCTTTGTCAAAACCAAATCATATTCTTAGAATGAATGAATTTTATTTTATTGCAAATAATACTTCAATAGAACTGATTTTTAAAATTAACTGTTTTTATGTACCAGCAACAAAAACAAATTTATATAAAATAATGTCACACGTGGTACAATGTGCATGCCTACTGTAATCCCAGCTACTTAGGAAGCTCAGTTAGGAGAATTGTAAGGTCAAGGCCACCCCAGGAAACACAGAGACCCTATCTCAAAATACAAAAGAGCTGGGGACATAGCTCAGTGGTAAAGCACTTGTCTACTAACTTCAAAGGCCTAGGTTCAATCCCCAGAACCACCACCAAAACAAAACAAACAAACACTGTCATTTATAATAGCATCAAACAAACACAAACTACTTGAAGATAAATTTAATAATGAAAGATGTGTAAGACATGACTATGAAAATTACAACCCACTGCTGAGAGAAATCAAGAAAACTGAAATAGAGAGATATGCCATGTTCATGGGTTGGAAAACTCAGTGTTATGAAAATGTTCAGACTCCTTAAACTTGATTTATATATTTAACACAAATCAAAAATCTCAGCAGGGCTGGGGATTTAGCTCAGTGGTGCTGCACCTGCTTCACAAGAGCAAGGTCCTGAGTTCGATCCCCAGTACTGAGGGGAAAAAAAGAAAAAAACAATCTCAGCAGGCTTTTTTGTAGAAAAACTGATTCAAAATTTATATGAAGGGCTGGGGATTTAGCTCAGTGGGTCCAGCGCCTGCCTCGAAAGTGCAAGGTTCCGAGTTCAATCCCCGGTACAAAAAAAAAAAAAAAATTTGTATGACAATACAAAGGACTTAGAATTGCCAAAACAATTTTAGAAAATGAACAAAGTTGGATGATGTCCATAATCTCATTTCAAGATAAATATAATAATCAAGGCAGTGTGCACTGGTATAAGGAAAGACAAAAGGAGGCCACAGAAATAAACCTACATGAACTGATTTTTGTCAAAGATACTAAGATAATCCAATAAAGAAATGAAAATCAAAAAAAAAAAAAAAAAGAAATGAAAATCCTTTCAATAAATGCTGCTGGAATGACTGGATATCATATGGAAAACGTTAACTTCTGCCATAGTTCAACTGTGCACAAAAACTAATTTGTAATGTATCCTAGACCTAACCTTGACTTTAGAAATTTGGGGTATAGGTCAATGGTACAGCACATGCTTACCATGTGCAAGACCCTGAGTTTAATTCCCTGTACCACACAAAAAAAATTAAAATACAAAAGAAGCTTTACCTTACAGTAGATGAAGATTTATTAGAGGCAGAAATTACTAAACCAAAAAGACTGCTCACCAAAAGAGAATATAAAGAAAATGAATGGATAAGCCATAGATGAGAAAACATATTCATAACACAAAAATTCATTCAGAATTTGAATCCGGAATGTTTTTATTAAAAAATTACTAAAAACTTTTTAAGACTCCTATATTTCAATATTAATAAAAGATATAGACTCTGCATAAGACTTGAACACTTTACCAAATAAGCTATAGAAATGGATGGCCAACAAATTACCAAGACTAGGTGGTTCAAATGACATTTCTTTCTCTTATTTTTTCATAGTTCTAGAGGCTAGAAGTACAAGATCAAGGTACTAGACAGTTCAGTGTCTGGTGAGGGTCCACTTTCTGGTTCATAACCATCTTCTTGATGTATCCTCACATAATGGAAAGAGAGTGAAGGATTTTCTGATCCTTTTCATAAGGCCACTAATCCTACCATAATGGCTCCACCCACATGACCTAATTACCTCCCAAAGGCCCCATATCCTAATACTGTCACCTTGAAAGTTAGGATTTCAACATATGAATTTGACGGAATACAAACATTCAGCCCATTGAAATGACAAATAAATACATGAAAGAGACATCAGTATCATTAGATATCAGGAAATGCAAATGTTCTTAAGATCAAAATTTCTCAGTCTTCACCAGGGGGAATACATACCAACTGCCAATATAAGCATAACTTGCTTGATCACTGTAAAGTCCTCCAGAAAGAACAGGGCTGGGCCTTGTTGGGCCTGTATACTCCAAGATGTTCCCTAAACGAGACCCAGCAGTATTAAACATGGTCATGGGTCCATTTCTCCACCAGTGCTGGTCTTAACATTTCCATACCAACTCATCCATTTTCTCTCTGCCCTATTTAGTTAATTCCAACAAGCATTTATTAAGCACCTATTGTGCAAAGCCAAGTGGGGATTTAAGTGAAATAACCTAACTCTTGCCCTTGTGACTTTCTCAGCATGGCAGAGAGATAGTTCCTGGGTGAATGCCTGTCTACTGAGAGTATGTGGAAGTGTACATGAAGCTCACACGACATATCATCCCCAAAGAGAAAGCCAGATCATCCTGGCTGGAGTGTTTGACATTTGTGACAATATTTCCAAGGGTCCCTAAGAAGCTAAAATACTCCAGGCCTCCTCAGGAGGATGCCCAAGGCCAGGGCCAGGACAAGCATGCTGCATCCGGAGGCAGCTGCCTGCCCATAGCCCTGAGGCACTTGACACTGCTACACTGATGACCAAGACTCTACTGTCCACAGGACCACACAGCCAAGGACACCCATCTAGGGACATCCACCCAAAGATATCCCAGCCAGGGGACCATATCCAGGGCCATCCATCCTGGCCAGCCCCATCCAAGGACACACAAACAGGGCCACTGTTATGGCTTATGTCTAGATGTTCCCCCCCAAAGACTCATGTGGTCACAAGTGTGGCTTTTTCGGAGGTGGCTGGATCTAGAGTGTGCGATGCTAGGATCAAGGGTGTTTGATTACTAAATAAGTCCACTGATAGGTCTGCCATAGTTCTGGATAGGATTAGGGATGTCCCACCCTGGGTGGATAAATTACAAGGGACAGAAAGAGGGCGAGCGTGCTCTCATCCCTCACTTGCTTGCTACTTTTCCTGACTTCTGCCTGACATGAACTGTTTCTCCTCTGCGATGCCTGCCCCTCTGCCATGCCACCCTGCCTTGGAGCCAGCCAACTAAGGACTGAAACCTCTACAAACTGTGAGCCAAATAAATCTTTCCTCCTTTAACTTTGGGTGTTGGGTATTTTGTCTCAGCCACGAGAAAAGTAACTAAGACAGCTATACTGTGTGACTCAAGCGAAGCAGCGCAGGAAGGAGCACAGCCCCAAAGCAGCTTCCCATCATCTGCTCCTGTCGGACTCCTCAGTTTCTTTTCTTTGTTTTGACAACTTGGCTATGGAGCTCGTTGTTTGTGTGTTGAGAAGACAAAGTTGAGAGAGCAACTCATTTGTAAGAGAACAGCCTGCTAGGTGGCAAAGTGTAATTAACAGAAACTTTCTGAACCTTCCAATTAATGCAATCTGCCAACGAGCAGGCTCCTGTTCTCTGGAGCATTTCATTTTTAATTTAAAGGAATTTGATTTCATTTTGGTAAAGGTTTCTTGAGATTCCACTGCACTGGACACACCCACATGGATTCAAAGCCAGGACTGGGTTTTTCCTCGCCTAGATGGCCACTGTCCCCTCTGGTCTGAGTCCATGATGTGTCCTCCCCGCGACTGCATACATGTGACCTGAAGATGCCTGTCATCCCTATGACAGGGCAGGTTTGTCCTTCCAAGGATCCAGGGCCTCTCAGGAGAGGACACTTCTCTTGTCACCCTTGAAACAATAAGCCCATAGTTAAGGAACAGGCTACCTGGTAGGGAGGGCGCCCGTGCTCAAGAGATGCCAGCCCACTGCTGATAGAGACAAGCCTGGAGCCTCCCAGAACTCCTCTGCAAGCCTGAGTTTAGAATCGCACCAAGCTCTCTACTCTCCTCCAGCCTCCTACTTGGACACTGAGGCTGAGCTACCCAAAAGCAAGGGGCCTTGTCACCCACACACAGCACCACATGCTCCTACCTGGTCAGGTGTGCTGAACATCAACCAACCTGGGCTTCAGGCAGAACCAGGGTGGATCACACATTCACCCATAAAAGGGCTGGGATTGGAAGCATCACTGGCAGCAGCAAAGTGATGCATGAAGCAGCAACTCTTGGGACGGGGTTGTCCAGGTAGTCCACTGAACACTGGAGGCTCAGTCTGCAGAGCTAGTGAACACAGACCATGTGGGCTCTATGCTCACCTTGTGTGTACATACAGCATCCACACTTCCTACCTTAGGGAGGTGATGCTGGCAGTGGTGTCAGCAAGGGTCTCTACTTCCCTCTCAGCCTCTAAGACACCTGGCAGGGATGGCAGCAAGCAGAATCAACAAGGTGAGGCTTAAAATGGGGTTGCTCCCCACCCTTCCCTTCTCCCCTGTACTGGGCCTCCCTCTAGATCCAAAGGTTCCCCGGGTCCTACAAAGACAGAGCATCTCCTGAACCCAGCCTTGTCCCCAGCAGACACAGCATCTCAATGCTCCAGCTACTTCTTAAATATGCACAGAATGAAGACTCAGAGGCAGGCAATAATCTGGACACCCAACACCACCACAGGTACCTTCCCAGAGAGAAGGTGTCTACACGTGGCTCTCTTCCCACCTGTCACAGAAAACACAACCAAGGAGTGAAACTGCACAGAAGCAGCAAGGGTAGCGTGCCCTGAAGCCTTCATACAGAACCGGCTGCCCAGGAAGCAGGAAAGGGCAAGAACCTTGGGAAGGCCTCTTGAAGATCCAGTCAACTGCTGTTTCCAAGTCTTCCATGAGGGAGGAGGGAGGAGGGACATTAGACTGACAACCTGCCACCATCAGGAGATAGCACCAGAACACTTCTGTCCCAAACTCCACTGACACAGCCTTCACCTAGTGTTGGCAAGAGCCCACCTGTGCCAGGCACTAAGTCACTCAGGATACAGAAGTGAACCTCAGGGGTCAACCCTGCCTAGAGCATTGTGCCTTCTCCCAGTGTCAAAAAGTCATCAAGTGCATCTTGTGCACCTCTCAGTGTGTGGAGCATGAAGAGGAGCTGGTGGCCTGGCTGAGAGATTGAAAGGACACATGATGACCATTTTCCAGCACGTTGGCCTGGGCTTGGTGCAATGCTCCTCCTGACCTGAGACAGTTCATGGTCAAGTGACTACTCTGGCCATCAATCTATGAGCCATTCTCAGACCAGAGCGATTCTTTGCCAGGGAGTCTATCCAGAGTGTTCCTTCCCCACTCTAACTCCTGTGTGACAAAGATGAGCCAGGCTATTCCACTGGCCCAAGACATGCATAGAACAAGAGGCAGAAGGGAGGCTTTGCTATCCTGAGCCACTGACAGGGGATGCTTGTTGCTATAGAGCATTCTGTCCATTCTGACTGCTCAGGGGAGAGAGGCAGGCAGCCAAGCAAACAAAGGATGATGGTTTAAGTGTGAAGCTCATTCAAGGAGCTGCAGAGTCTGGCTGGAAAAAGTGGAGGGGAAAGAAAGAGAGAACAAACAGCCAGGTAGAGGTGAGCATGAGCCTGGAGAAACAGAGTCAAGGTGCTGGGTAGGGGGAGAGCAGGCAGAAAGGGCACTGGATACAGGGGAGACCCCTGAGGATGCACAGCCAGAGCAGGGAGAAACAGTGCTCAGAGCAAGTGAGGAGCCAAGGCAGACAGATGGGGTCTGCTCTTTTCGTTTGTTTTTGTTTCTGTTTTGAGACAGGATCTTGCTTTGTTGCCTACGCTGGCTTTGAACTTGCAATCCTCCTGCCTTAGTCTCCCAACTACTGTGATTACAGATGTGCACCACTGCATCCTGCTTGGAGGGAGAGCCAAAACATACTGAAGATTCTGGGCAGGGGACATGAGGTAAAGAGAGACCCCAAAGGCTTGCACCTGAGTACCTGGAAGGACGGTGAGGTAGGAGACCTCAGGTGACAGAGATGTGGGTGTAGTTCAGAATCTGATTCTGAATGTGCTGAATTTTAAATGTCTCACAAGACTCACAAGGAATGATGTCAAGTCAGAGGCTGGACAGAAAAGTCTGGAATGTGGGAGACAGGCCCCAGCTGGAAATGTAAATCGGGAGTCGTTGGCATATAGATGATATTTGAAGCCATGAGATCACTATTGCGTGAGTGTAGTGAGAAAAAGGAGCCAGGAAGTGGTCCAGCATGATGGAGTGGTAGAGTCAGGGAGACAAGGAAGGTCAGTCAAGGAGGCTGAGGAGGGCCCCCACAAGCCACACGACGAAAGGGCATGGGGGTGGGACTCAAGTATCAAAGGTTGCTATGGGTTGAGGAGGACTAAGAACTGAACGTGACTTAGTCATGTGGAAGGCACCTCCACAGGTCAGCTCAGGAGCAGTGTGGACAAGTCTGACTGGAGTTGTGTCATGAGAGAACTGGAGGGAGGAAAAGGAACAGTAGTGACAATAGTGCTCTTATTTTGCCAAGAAGTGGGGTGGGGCACTAAGAAACAGCACATGGAAAAAAGTAAATTTTTCTTATTTTGGTATGGGAGATCGAACTCAGGACCTTTTGCTTGTGAGGCAGGCAGCAGCACCACTGAGCTAAATCCCCAGCCCTGGGGTAAAGTAAATCTTAAGCTAGAGGAAATATAGTATGCTGCTTATTTGCTCAACAACTACACATGGAATGCCACCAGGATGCTAGGCATTATGCTCTACTCTGAGGTCACAGAAATGTGTGGTTTGCTCTCATTTACCTGCAGGAGCTTATGCTACAAGTTAACTATGATAACCTATCAGTTTGGCATACTACTCCGCTAAGTGCTCAGCCTCATAGTCCCAGGAAATTCTTTGCCAACATGAGACTATCCAGAGGGCTCTTTTCCCAACTCAACCCCTAGTGGCTGCAACTCCAGTACAACTGGGGCTCCACACCAACCACCCACCCAAAGTGAGTACCTTGGACAGCTAGTCTACACTGCCCAGAGGTTCTCACCAGAGCCCTCACATCACTTGCTTTGGGGGCCATGAGAACTGAGAATAGAGGGGCCAGAAGCTCTCCAGGAGGATGGGTGTGTCAGGGCAGGGAAGGGGAGGAGGAGGTACTTGTCTTGGGCCTGGGGACATTTCCTGGAGATCAAGATTCTGGGTGTGCCTCTGAGAGAGGCTGTAGTGATACATGTTACAGGCAGAGGTCACACAGACACAGTGTCTTAGTTGCTTTTCTCTTGTTGCTGAGACAAAATATCCGACACCCAAGGTTAAAAGGGGAAAGGTTCATTTAGCTCACAGTTTGTAGAGGTTACATAGTTGTCTGTAGTTGGCTGGCTCCAAGGCAGAGTGGCACATGCCAGAGGGGCAATAGTTCATGGCAGTAGAAGACAGCAAAAGCAACAAAGGAACCTTAACAGCTTGTTTCTGCTCCTTTTATCTTATCCAGACTACCAGGATTAGGAAGGTATCAAACCAATCAGTGTACTGGTTTAGTAATCACATCCCAGCATCACACACTCTAGATTCAGCCACCTCTGAAAAAGCCACCTATAACTGCATGAGGCTTTGGGATACATCTGGACCCAAACCATAACACACAAGAAACAGGCACAATAGCACTGTGTAAGCTGCTACTTAGTCAGGGGACACTAGCAAAACTGGAACTGGGGTCCCCAGGTCCAGGTCTGCATCATGCTCACCTCAGGACTTCACAAGATCTGCTGCAGCTATAGCAAAATTTCTGGGTATGGCTGGGCACTGTTGTTTTTTTACTATCCTTGCATTTTTTTAACTATCTTTGCAAATTTTAAAGTATAATGTACATGCAAAAACTGCACTAATCACAAGTGATCAGCTAAATACTTTTTATCAAGTGAGAAAATCAGGTGACAGAGCAATTTAAGCATCCAAGAGCCCCATGTGCCTCTTGCATCTTGTGATCCAGTCTTGACATCTAAAAGCAGTTTAGTCTCAGTCCCTGTGCTTTTTACACAAGTAGACTCTAATAGAGTCCTGTGTCTGGGTTCTTTCATTCAGCAACAGGTTTATCAACTTCATTGTGCTGCTTGTGTGCAGCAGTGGGTTGTTCATTTCAGTTAGAAAGAGTCCCACTGTGAATGCATAAGAATTCACGGATATATATAATGTCAGTGTGCATTTGGTTTGGCTCCAGTTTCTGGCTATCACACATAGCACTAGGTAGATATTTTTGTCTATGTCTGTGGGGGCAAAGGTGTACACATCTTCTTGGGTTTGTACCTAGAGATATACTTGCAGGATTATAGGTGTGAGTACCCCTACCAGAGCCACCAAAAGCACCGGTGGCTAAACACAATGGATCTGTTACTCAATGCAATGAGGAAAAACACACACTATGGGGAATGTGAGGTGTCTCAGGGAAAGGGTGCTCAAAAGGACAGATAATAGGTTTGGGGCTTATGGCAGAGGATCTTAATGAGGGCTTGGGAGACCATGGAACTGATACAGTAAGGAGGTGGGGGATAATCTTATGACTGGGCATCTTAATAATTCTTTGTGTATGTGTGGTACTGGGGATTAAACCCAGGGTCTTTGCACTGAGCTACATCCCCAGCTCTTTTTTATTTTTATGTTTTTGTTTTGAAATGAAGTTCTTGCTAAGTCACTAAGTTTCCCAGGAAGGGTTCAAACTTGTTATCCTCTTGCCACAGTCTCACACAGTGCTAGAGCCCACCATGGTGGGCAAGAACTCTTAAAGAAATGCAAGCAAAAAAACTCACCAAAAACTGGAAGCAAGGAGGCAAGGCTAAAACTGTGGTTGGCAAAGCAGCACCCATCACTCATGACAGCCAGGATGGAGGTTTCTGGTCACTTGGCTTAGGGCAATGTTCATTTTTTGTATATGTCAGGCGAGAATGTAAAGGGTCTTATTTTGTCTTTATCTACCTAGTCACAGAGTAGCCATGTCTGATGTGGGCGCTCTTTGAATTGTCTGTGGTCAACAGAATACCTACGTCCAGCCAGAGGTGGCAGGCCAGCTCCTGATGTCAGCAGTTGCTCCCTACTCCCTCATAGGAGATGCTGATGTGTAGTAGACAGACAGCTTTCCAAAGCAGTAGTATCAATCCACATTGCCCCAGTGTGCAGAGCAGGTGCACAAAAATTATGCTCAGCTGAATGAATGAGGTGCTGGGAAAAAGTAGAATCTTCCCCAGCAAGCGATGTGGTCAGTCAGCCTTGTACTTTAAAGATGATTGTCCCCAGAGGCAAGGTGCATACCCAGAGAGCTTCTAAAACCATGCTCCAAAAAAGGACACAAGGGATCCTTAGAGAAATGAATGATTCCAGGGTCAAATCAAAAAATACACAGGAGGGCTGGGGATTTAGCTCAGTGGTTCCACCACCTGCCTTGCAAACAAAAGGTCCCAAGTTTGGCCCCCAGCACCAAAAAAAACCCCATAGAATTAGCCTGGAGCATGTTGTAGTGCCAGAAAGAAAATGGTCAAAAACACACACACACAAAAATTGGTGGAGGCATGCTAAAAGAACCAGGAGCTCACTGAAGAATGGAACAGTGTGAAAAACAAATATAATACTGTATTATAACCCAAGGCATAAAACAATTATTCATGAATCCACAATGATATAGATGATTGAATAACAAATAAGTGAGAATAAATACATCTTCTATGCAAAAGAATTTCAAATACATATATCCCATCAAGGAAGTGACCATGCGATGCACATAGTGACATCCTTCCAGAGAGTTAAGCACAGAAAGGGGGAAAAGAATTACTTTACAGTAGAGAAACCTGGCAAACACAGTCACAATAGTTGGATGTCCCCAGAGTGACTAAAGGCTTGGTCCACAAGATAATGCTGTCAGGAGGCAATGGAACCTCTGACAGATGGGGACTGATAGGAGGTCCTTGGGTCACTGGAAGTGTGGTCTCTGCCTGTCTGACCTCCTATTTGTTAGCTCTTACACACACACACACACACACACACACCACACACACATCATGATGTGTTGCCAACTGACACAGACATGGAGGCCAAGATAATCCTAATGCCTTCCCTACACCTGATCTTAGACTCTGAACCCCAAACTGTGAGTGAAATAAGCCTCCTTTTCTTTATCAGTAGCCTATGTCAGGTATTTCATTGTAGTGACAACTCAGCCAAGGGATCAGGTCCATGTCACCAACAATGAGTCATGTGAACAGTGTGGACCTTTCATACGATGTGATTAAATGGCACTTTACCCCCCAAAACCTATAATCCAGTCTAATCATGAGGGGGAAAAAAATCAAACAAATCTTGACTGAGGGACATTCTACAAAACACCTGAGGAGAGCTCTTCAAGGTCACCAAAAACAAGGAAAGTCTGAGAAGCTGTCAATGTCAAGAGAGCCAAGGGAGACATGATACCGTCATGAGAGATCCTGGGTGGATTTGGGAGCGGAAAAAGGACATTAGAAGAAAACTAAGGCAATCTAAACAAAGCTCTGACTTTATTTAGTCCATAAAAATGCTTCAATCTTGCTTAATGATAAATGTATCACATTAATGTAAGATGTTCACATGATAGAAAACTGGGTATTGGGCACATAGGGAACGCTCTGTACCACCTTCACCGTATCTAAAATACTCTGAAATAAGTTTATGACAAGAGTTTTTAAAAAGTAATATATATTTTGTTTGTATTCAAGTACAGGTTGGATGGGAACATGAAAATCTAAAAATCGTTATATCAGTGCTGAAATTATGTAAGATACTGGATTTCTTAATATTTTTTTCTTGTAACTTTCATTATATAATAAAAGCTACAAAGGGAAAAAAAGATCATTCTGGCAAGTGTTGGACAGTTAAATAGGGGATCCATATAATTTATCATCCAAACCAGGACACTGTTAAGAGTGAAAGGGGACACTATTAATAATCATGCTGGGTTAGCACCATAAAACAGAATGTCCCAAGTGACCCTGGGTGTCCAATTGACACAGAGAAGTAGGTCTCAGAGGCCTGTACCCTCTGGGGTTTCCATCAGCTTCAGTGACTCTGGAAAGGAGTGTCAGGCCAGTGAGCCAAGCTGAGCAACAAGGGGAGCAGGACATGCAGTCAGAGACAGGACATGGACATGACTTTGTGGATGAGGCAAAGTACTTGCACCATGCCCAGCTTCTGAGTAGGCAATCTCCATCAATTAAGCCCCTTCTTTCCTGCACAACCTACCTGCTGTGGGCCCTTATAAAAAGGACATTAGGACCCAATGGCTGTGAATTCATTTGAGTTTGCATGCTTTACCCTCTAAGGAGCCACCCTAAAACAGTGTACCTTAGAGCTTTCCTTCTAGCAATCATTGCCCTCTTGTGCCAGGCGGCCACCCACCCCAACAATGCTCACTCACTTCTGGGCCTCGACCCCCATTGCTGGCAGCACCTTCACTGATATAAGAGCCTTCGAGGCCATGCCTGGTTAGTTCATCTAGGTTTTCCAACTGCCAAATGTAACTCACTGGCGGGATCCCACTCAAGGAGTGGGTTCCACTCTTCTTCAGCATATGATTCTTCACTTTGCCTTTCCTTTGCATTTTTTTCAATTCCATCCTTTTTTCCCTTTTCCCTCCTCCCTCAGTCAGGTATTAACTTTACAAATTATCTTTTCTATCTGTGGATTTCAGAAATGCAAGATGACCTTCATACTCAGAAGAAAAACATCGGGGACAAAATGAACAAGACTCTCTGAAACAGTCAGAGTTGGATCCTACAGCATTAGCACAGGAAACTCTGAATCCAAAGTTTCTGAGACTTTCCCAGAAATGTTCCTGTAATCAAGTGGAGTCAAAGCCATACAACAAAGCCCTAGGCCAAACAGCCAACACCAAGTAAACACCACCCTGGCTTCTTCCTTTACTTTCAAACTCGGAAAGATGATGACTTCCAACATAGATAGTCTTCCTTCCAAGATCTTCAACTTTCAATGCATGGAAGATGCTTTATGTTTCCTGGTGTTTTGGGAGCTCTGAAACAGCAACCTGGCTGTGCAGGTTGGTGCCGGGCTGACTTGAATAACTGCATTTTATCTGGAGTTCTGCAAGGTACCAGGTCAGAACTGCCAAGAGAAAAGCAGCAGCCACACTCCCTGAAGGTCACTGTGCTCAGACACACTGACCACACTTCCAGTCTGCCTCATGCCCCACACAGCTCTTCCTAACAGCCAGCCTTGCTGACCAAAAGCAGCCTCAACCCAGCCTGGATGTGGACCCTTTACTGTGTATGTCCCCCACCCCACCTCCAGATCTGAGCTGGATCTGAGACTTGCTCCGTCCAGCAGAATGCAGCAGAAGTGATACTTCTCATACCCACCTATGCCATGAGAAGGCCTGGCACCTCCCATGTGTGCATTCTTTGGGAGGCCTCCTATCCTACTGCAGAGACATGGGAAGAGAGAAACTCCAAGACTATGAGGACAATTGAGGGTTAAAGAATCTGGTCCCCAGATTCTTCAGCATTCCCTTCAGAAGGCTGAGTGTAAACCCCTACTAATCCTGAGTGTGACCTGGACTTGTGAGTTGCTTCTAATGGAACAAGGCAAAAGTGACGATGACTTCAGAGACAGTCATGACTAGAGGAGCTTAGAGCTGAAGCCTCCAGGCTCATGGGAAGATGAGCAGAAGCAGATCCCACAGTCACAATCAAACCATCAGATGACAGGAGTTCAACTGACACGACCCAAGCCTCAGGAGAGACCTGAGCAGATGCACCTGGCACTCATGGAAACTAGGAGTTGATATTTATCACTGTAAGCCACAAAGTTCTGAGGTCATTTGTTAAGCAGCACCAAGTAACTAATACACCAGCCAAGAGCAAGTTCTGAGACCCTGGGGACATGTCTCCTGGGAGGCTTCTGGCCTCCAGCTCTCTGAGACACCATATACATAAATGAGGAACCCATCTGAATGTTCTGGTCCCATAGATGTCACATGAGTCCCTTAACCATCCCTGCTGAGCCCTGTCCACATTCCCATACCACAAAACTATGAGAAATAATAAAAGTTGCTGTTAAGGAACTAACATTTGAAGTAGTTTATTATCAGAAAAAGATAACCCTAAAAATAGGCCCCTTGAGCACAAACAGCAACCAGTTTGAAAAACACAATGCCAGGACCCTGATTCCTATCAGCTTGTGAATGCCAGTTCTGAGCTCAGACATGGCAAATGACAAAGGAAAGGACCCAGGGCACCTGGCCACAGGGATTGGTAGAGATGCAGAAAAAAGAAGCCACCCAAGGCCACTGCAGGCCCCTCGCTATCCTCACAGCATTATGGGCAACAAAAGAAGCAATGCCACAAGCGCAGGGGCTCAAAAATGTCTGTGCTCCCCTTAATGAACACATTAAGAAAGTACAAACACAAAATCATTTACTGTCACAAGTTATGCCTTCTCCATTAGAGGCATGAAGAGACATGATGGGAATTCTGAAATTGTAGAAACCTTTTTAAAGTCAACTTTTTAAATCACTGTGAGAAATGTAATGTGCTTGGTACCTATTTTTAATAAATTGGGGGCGACACTGACTCCTACTTACACCATCTCCTTGGCTCCAGAACTTAAATAACATCAAGCTGGGGTATCACACGGCCAGAGCCTGGGAGGCAGGGTGTTAGAGACCATCCATGGATTCTTTGGGGGAACAAGGATAGGGTAGGGAGCAACCTGCTTCACAGCTGGATGGAGCCAGGCCAGAGCAACCTTCTGGGTCTAGTCTCTCCCCTGGCTACGCTGATGTCTGTAGCTCCCCTGATGGTTAAAATAATAGATTTTAAGTCAATGGGAAAATTACATTTTTATGAAACAGGCATGTTAATGTTTAAATAATAATAATGTATTACTTACAGCTTCTCCTATTTGTCCGAAATTTTGACCATTATAATCATTCAGCACCTGGGGGTTCCACCAGTCTTCTTGAGGGACAGTGTTTGCCCAGACCCTGGCCAGGAGGGAGACACCTTGGAGGAGCTCCAGGCATGAGGATGACATGCTCACACCCACCAGTGGTAAGAACGGAGGAAGCTGCACACCAGCATGAGATGGCCAAGGAGACCCAGGTCCACCACTTGCCAGCATATTAGTCAGTGAGAGAAACACTGGTTACCCAAATGTTACTGTCATCTAGTTTTACACAGAGAGGAGAAGAAGGGAGGGGCATAAAATCACACAGTTCACCAATTCTTTTAGGTGAGGAGGAAAAATCTAGATGGGAATGATAAATAGCACAAGTAGAAGGCTTGACTCTTTGCTAAGGTGAACCCCAAATTCAATTCTAAACTTCCTAATAAGGAAGGAAACAAGACCAGAGACACAGAGTACAGGTCTTTAGGATGAAAACTAGCAGATTTCAAGAGGCCTGGGATCCAGGCTCCCCTGTAGGGAGGCCTTGCCTGACACACCAGAACCCCCATCAACACCCATAGGTGTGTGGGCCAATGGGAAGATAAGCCCCTTCTGCAGCTGACCCTGGAACAAAGGGACACAGAAACCAAGTAGGTGGGGCTGCCCCACAACCATGTCTCAGATGGGAGTCTGAAGAAAGATGCCATAGTCCAATTTAGAGGCAAAGTTTCAGGCTGCTAGGTGCTGGTGCAGGACACAGAATACCAGCTATATTTTGATTACATGTGTAAAAAGATCTGCCTGAGAAAAGACTAAGAGCAGCAACACAGAAACAAAAACAGAGTGAAAGATATACCACTACTTACAATGCTGTGGTGCCAAACCAATAAATGGCAACTTAGTAGTTAAGTGCCAGGTTTCCTCTAACAATAGGTTTGCACCTCCCCTCCAGCCAGCACTGTGCAGAGTTGGAACATGCAGTCTGCTAGTGCTCTCTGCTCATGTGGGACCCAGGCCAAGGAAACACTGCCCCGTGGGCTTCCTGTCCTCACTCAAACATACATACATAAATATACTCACTAAGATTACTGTATATGGCATCTGTATGCTCACTGATACTCTGAACTCACTGTACACACTAGCTGTATACTCACTGTACACATGCGCTGAATATCCACTGTGCTTACTATACACACCTACTGTATACTCACTGTATACTCACTGTATACACCTGGTGAATATTCCCTGTATTCACCGTACATACTTACTATATACTCATTATATATACTTGCTGAATATTAACTATATACTCCCTGAGCTCACTGTAAACAGCTGCTGTACACTCATTGCATACTTCCTGAGCTCACTCCATTCTCTTCCTGCATCTCCATTCCCCTCTAAGTGATCCAGCCACATGCACCCAATACTTCAAAAGAATGCCTTTGACCCAGCTAGGACATTCCTGGAAATGCTTCCTAAGGTAACAATGCCAAGTGCACAAAGATGAATATGCAAAGATGTTCATAGCCTAATAGTTTATATTTTTAAAATGGAAACACTACAATAACCTCCAATAGGAAATTAACAGAGACTGTTACAGCTACACAGAGGGATGCCACCAAACTGTGATTCTCCACCCTGACTGTTCATCAAAATCACAAGGGAGCTTAAAGAGGAGCAGATGCTGAGCCCTACCCCTATACCAACCCCACCCCCCACAAATTCAATCACAATTTCTTGAGGGAGGGCTCAGACATTTTTAATAGTGCCCATTGAATTGATACACAGCTCAGGCTGAGAACTGCTGTTACAAATTTAGCCAACTATCTATTGCTATAGAGCTGTAATATGTTGATGACATATTGCTAAATAAAAAGACAAGTTATAACAAAACAGTACGTAGGATATGACCCTATTTCTGGAAAGAAGAAAGTGTGTCTCTATATGGTTGTATGTGTGACCACACTCCTAGATTCCTAAAAGGTGAGGAGAAGCACCAAACACTCACTATGGAGACCTCACGGTGCTCAAATTACAAATCTTCCCAAAACAAAGGGTTTTTTGGATTTTGTTTTCTTTAAAAGTGATGATTTAACAATCAGGAAGCCCCCATCGCACCTCAGTGCTCACCCCACCTAACAGCACTCTGGAGGCACCCAAGAGCCTCCGAGGACTTTCTGCCAGTGTTCTGGGGCAAAGTCAAGTTTTCTGGGTGATTAACCACTCGTACCAGTAAGCCAATGATGCTTGTGTGAGGTGACAATCCATCGCCTGGTGAGATGGGCAGTGCCCCACAGCATTACAGCTACAGAGCTTCTCTCAGTCTCATGGAGACACCAAGAAGCAAGAAATGAGAGGCTCATCCAAAACCAGCAAGAAATGAGGGGCTCACCCAAAACTGCTGCAGAGCAGCAGGAGAGATTCGGAGTGCTAATCAGTTCACATCCTAAAACAAATTTCTCATTAAAGTCAGAGAAGGGATAGAGCAGGAGAATGCAGGGTTGAGGGGAAAGAGAAAGGAACCCTAAGTGTTCTGTATGTGTACCAAATACCTACCAAAGAAGGAATACAGCTCTGGATTCCACACAGATTAACAAGAATGGAGAAAATTTAAGATCTTATATGTTATAACTATACTTTTTAGTTGAAATTTACCTGGTACTTTGTTAAATTGCCCTCCTATTTTCTTTTTCCTTTTCTCTGTATACCAAATTTGATATATTAATTAGGTGTTTTAATCTAAAAAATTCATCAGAAGGTTGCACATTACCATGGCAACTATGCAGTGCCAGTACATGCAAGTCACCAGCACGACACGGCTGCCTCTTTAAGCCCTTCTGCAGTGGGGCCAGGAAAGTAGTAGGGAATTGACTACTACACTAAAATGGGGAGAAAGGAGAAACAGTCTCTTCCTGAATGATGCTCCTTCCCCCTTTCCAAACTACATCTGTTCCACACAGATGAATCCTATGGCCTTTACATTTAGTGCACAGGACCTTATTTCAGCAAACATCACACTGTGACTCTCAAGCTATTTGTGCTTGCCAACAACGTGGAAAAATGGAATGAAGTGGTTGGTCACCTACCTATAGAACATCCTCAGCTGCCAGGCCCAGGGCAAGGCATGGCCTCCCAGGCTCATCAAGGCCCCATTAAATCCTGGCACTCTGTTCAGTCTGGGGATGTGGGTACCATGCCCAGTGATGAGCCAGTGACAGTCATGCATCATAGAGAGAGAGCACCTGTAAGCCAGTGTCAGTGAATCACCCCACAAAACCCCAGAATCGTTAGAACCCCTGCCATCCAAATAAAGGGGTGGAGATGTATAAAATATTTCTAAAATCAGATGATGAACACCATTAACAGACTCTGTGTTCTTTTTGTTTTTCAAATGGTCCTCAAATTCTGAGGCACAACATGCTGTGAACAACTAGAAAGTCCACCTTAAAATGCTGACAGGGGCAGCTCCTGTGCTCCATCCATTCTCTATTTCCACATTTGCTGCCTTGGAGACACACTGCTAAGACACGGAAGGGTGGTCAGCTCTTGGCTGACACTAGCAAGTGCTGAAATCGGATGTGTTCCTCAGACTTTTTCTCATTCTGCAGCCAGAAACTAGATGCAAATCTACTTTCTAATTAGCTGCTACTTCACTCTGGGCATTTTTTTTTTTACTTTAAATACTGATGTTAAAAACAAAAACATAATACAAAAAACATGAACCACAGTGAGTCCTGTTTTCTCGGAGTTCAGAACACAATGACAGGCCACCCCAGAACATACTGTGTCTGATAAAACAGGATCTGCAAGCACCTTTCCTGCTGACCATGGTAGGCAGAGGCCTGGCATCTCCTAGCCAGGCTCCCCACAGCTGTCTCTGTGAGGAGTGCCCCTGCACAGCCCCATCAACACTAGCCTCAGGTCTTATTATTGTAATTTCCTACCATGCTTAAATTATTTATTGGAAATAAATAGCTTGGGCTCTTAACAGAGCTGTGCTCTAAAACTATAAAAAAAAAAATCCATCATATCTCTGCAGGCTGCCTACAAATGAAAATGCATATTTCAACTATTTTAAGAAAATGTCAAAAAGCATGAAATGTGTCATCATTGTACCATATAAAACTATCTGCATGACATCTGTAAAAAAGAGCTATATGTTTGCATGTGAATGTATCATAGTACCCCAAAGCCACCCACTGCATGGCCAAATCCCTGAAGCTGCTAAGTTAAAGGTTCCTAGTGTCCAAAAGAGGACCAAGAAGTGTGCCTGCACTGCCAGCTGCCTGTCCTCCTCAACTTTGCACCAGCGCCCACCTTGCCAGCCACTCAAGATACACGTGCCATCCAGGTGGGCAGCTCTACCTGCAGAAGGACTTCATAGTTCCCCAAAGGGCAGGTTTTGCACAAAGGCCAGGCCTTGGCTACACAGAACAAAATAGTGCAAAGGCTGGGCATGTCGGCTGTACTGCAGTCACTGGAGAGACGGAGAGCTCTGAGGGGACAGGGCACCACACACCACCTGTGGGGTAAGCATCTCACTTCACAAACTCACACACCACAGGTGAGCGCTCCTGGAATTGCAAGTAAGGGCAGAACCTCCTAACTACCCATAAAGGAAAATGAAAATACAAGGTGCTCTGGACAGTGGGTGGCGTTGCGCCTAAGCTCTGGAGCCGCCAAGACCACGGATCTTCCCCCTGCGGGGTTGGCCAAAGCCTGCTTCGCCTGGGGCGCCGTCACTGGAAAGGCAGGACGCACCTAGGGATCTTGGCTGCGGTCCGCGAGTTTTCTCGGAACCGAGATGCCCCAAGACACAGTCCCATCCGGGTAGCCGCTGATGTCCCGACAAAAAGAAACGCTACCTCTACGGCCGCCCTTCGAGACCGTGTGGAGTCCCCACGCTGTCCCCAGGAGTCCCCGCTGGGCTGCCCCACTCACCGTCCTCTTTGTCGTCAAATACCGGCTTCCGCGTCGTGGCCGCCGATATGGAGGACATGGACATCCTCTTCTTCCACTTGCTCCACGGAAACAGGGGGCGCGGCTGCGCGCGGGCATCGCCTGCATCCCGGACCCGGGGCTGGCCGGCGACTGGTGGCGGCAGGGCCGGGGACGCGTCGGGGCCGGAGGAGCGAGCGCGGCCGGCGGGCGGCGAGGCCGGGGGCGCCGCGGCGCTGCTGCCCCTGCGCTCGGCGCCACTCCTCATCGCCGGGCCTGGGTGCGCGCGGCGACCGGAGCCCAGAGCATGGCCGGCCCGCGGGACCGGGTAGGGGCGGGAGCGCGAGGGACTAGCCGCGATCGCTGTGCGCCCACCTTTAGATCTGGCTCGCCGGGCTGCCGAACCCACCCGGCGGACTGAGAGCCAGGGGCGAGGCGGGCGGGCGGGAGGGGTAAGGAAGGAGTCAGGGTGGAGCCAGTACAGGGCGGGGTCAGGACAGGACGGGGGGGGGGGGTCAGGACAGGACGGGGCGGAGCGGGGAGGGGCGGGGCTCGCCGAGCGGTGCTGGTGCCGGGATTGCGGGAGATTAGGGGGTCTGGACCGCGCTGGCGTGAGGGTAGTGGGGCCGACTAGGCTGTAAAGACAAGAGCGAGTGAGGACTGACGACGATCTCCCTCCTTCACCGCCCTTCCTGGAGGCTCCGAAAGGCCGAGGTCCTGAAGACAGGGACGGATCTACCAAGAACTGCGGCGGAGACCTGGCTCACCCGGCCGGAGTGTAGTGACCCGCGGTGACTCGGGGGTTCCCTTGGGCCTTGCCACTCACACTGGCTTCGTGGAAAAGAGCCTCGCGCTGACTTCTGCTGGCCGATTCTCAAACTTTGGCCTGCGGCTCTGCACTTGGCGAGTCCAGGCTCGGGGTCTGGGATGAGGACAGCGGGAAGCAGCCGCGCGGACACGTTCTCGGTCCTGGGTTACGACGCCCAGCCACTCGCAGCAACTCCTCTGGAACCTGTCGGGTGGCAGCCAGGCGGCGCCAGAGCGCTGCACCCCAGCGGGTGGGGGCGGGGCGGGGCGGAGCCTGGCGCCGGAGCTCGGCCCCTCGCGAACACACAGGGACGGGCGCGCCCGGGCTCGTGGCAGCACTGAGCTTTGTGTCCTCGCTTTCGCGTACTCGGCACGGTCGTTAGTCCTCTTCCAACGTAGTACTCCGGGGAACCCGCCCCCCAGGCCTGACCTGGAACCACAATCCCAGATCGTCCAGGGTGCCCTGGTCTTGCTGAGATCCTACAAGGGCGTTATCACTAACAGCTGGATTCTGTGAGTCCTTTGCGTTGTACCTGGAAGGCCTAAGGGGCGGTTTGACTTCCAAGTACTTCCGACCCTTCACAAGGTCAACAAGCGACCAAGGGCCTAAAGCGCTCAGCATTTGAGACGAAGCTCTTGGAGTAGTGGCTGGCTTCCTATGCCTAATATTTTCTCACTGAAGAATCATTTTTTTAGTTATCTTTTGGAAGCCTCTGCTTCCTGAGGTTCTGTCCTGTGGCCAGGCCGCAAGGCCAGCCATTCCAACTCCCATGATCTCCCAGAGGGGACTTGCTGCTGCTTCCAGCAAGAAGAGCAGGTCCACTGCTACCACCTTCGAAATTCCACTCCCTCATGTGCTTGACCAATGAAAAGTGACCTGTGTCCTTTCTGGGCCAACATTTTAGGAGCTAGAATCCACCTGGCCATATATACCCCCTTGGCTAAGGGGGAGTCCACCTCTTAGGGAAGTCAATGAACGCAGCCACCTGCCAACACTCTTGGACACAGATCGCAGCAGCAGAACCTAGGTTGGCCTGACTGACCATGCACCACAAGCCTACTTGTCCGACCTGCACATGGAGATAGGTTCCTGGCCTTTCCTACTGAGCTCTTAACAACTGTCCTTCCCACTCTCCAGGATTTGAAGGGGCCAGATGCAACACTGCACTAAGGAGGTGCTCTGAGTATCCCACGCAGAGCCAGTGGAGGAATGTTTCGGGAGCGGGGAGGGGGGTGAAGCAGGCAAAACACCTCTTTCCTAGCACATAAGAAGCCCCAGAGGCTTCCTCTAGAACAGCAGCAGCCTCTGACTACTTTACCACTCAGACCTCTGAAAATGGCTGAAAAGGAATAAAAGGTACAAATACCCCCCTCCCCCACCATGGCACACAGACAAAGACACGGGGTGGGGGGTGTTAACAGACCAAAGAAACTGGCTGGAAATGTTACATACAGTGAAAGTTGGAGAGGCTAAGCACTTGCAGTTAAGAGGAACCATGGCGGGTACCAGAGGAGAGCTTATATGCCTGAATACAGAGCAACAGAATCCCAATGCTCCCCACCACCGCCCTGACCTGGGGCATTTGGGCATTTGGGCATTTGGGGTTGGATAGCCCCAGACAGGCTCCTGGCTCAGGAACACCAGGTGCAGCAGAAGACAGAATGAGGGGGCTGGAGGGATTCATGGGAACACCTGCATGCTGAGCTAGGAGACCCTCCATCCCCATCCCTGCCAAAGCCTCAAACCCAAGTCAGATGCCTGCCCACAGGTCAGGAAACAGAATCTTCTATAGGTAAATTGAGCATCTCTCGAAGGAATACTGGGTCCTAAGATTTGTGGCTCCTCTTCAGGATCCAGGAGGAAAGGATCAGCTGATAGAGGACCCCCGCATCTGGCCTGTTGGCTCAGGGCATAAATCTCTGCCTGGGTGCCCCCATACCAGGCTGAGTGAGGGGTACAGTGCATGGACACAAGACAGGAGCTGCTTCACCCAAGAGTATTCCATGCCCAGCATCCTACAGTGGAGATCTTGAAGCTCTAGGGGCCTGGGAGGGACTAAACTGGAGCTAGGACTAACCATGAATGGAAAAGGGGCAGCAAGGCCAACAGAGGGCTCTTGTGCTCCTCAGCATCTCGGAGGTCCTTAGTCTTGACAACATAAACTCTTAAGTTCGAAATCTCATCTGAATATTTTCAGCCCTAAAGTCCCAAAGCTCATGATCAAATCAGGTACCGTTGTCTCCCCTTATCTGCAGTTCTACTTTCTATGGTTTGAATTACCCTCAGTAAACTGCTGTCTGAAAATATTAAATAGAAAATCCTACAACATATGAATTACTTAATTCATATGTTTGAAATTGCACATCATTCTGAGCAGTGTGAAATCTCTCACTGTCTCACTCTAACTTGCCTAAGACTACCCGAACTCCTTTGTCTAATGTTTCCATGCTAAATATGCTCCCCACCCTTTAGTCACCTACTAGCTGTCTCGGTTATTGGATTAACTATTGGGAATCACAATGTTTCTGTTTCTTATTTTACTTAATAATGGCCTCAAAGTGCAAGAGTAGTGATGTTGGCAATTTGGATATGTCAAAAAGAAGCTGTAAAGTGCTTCCTTTAATTCAAAAGGTGAAAGTTTTCAATAAGAAAAAAAATTGTATGCTAAGATTGTTAAGATCTATGTTTATGAACAAATCTATCTGTAAAATTGAGAAAGAAAAAAAAATCTGTGTTAGTTTTGCTGTTTCGCTTCGAACTGCAAAGCTTACCACCACTATGTGTGATAAATGCTTAGGTAAGAAGGAAGAGGCATTAAATGTATGCATGTATGTATGTATGCATGCATGCATGTATGTAGAGGTAGGTACTGTCCTCAATTTCAGGTATCCACTGGGGGTGTCTTGTGAAATAGCCCTCAAATAAGGGATGACCGTATGGGTGAGGTTCTGAGTATGATTCATTCTGAGACAAAATCCCTCATCTGTAGACTTGGAAACTAGAACAAGTTATCTGTTTCCAAGCTACAAGGGTGGTACATGCACAGGATAGATGTTTCCATCTCAAAGGGAGAAATAAGGAATAGAGAAGCTGCCCGTCCCAGGTGAGTTTGAATGCAGCAGGGAAAATTCTAGTGGGTTTCAAGCCTGACAAGACACTTCTGTGCTCCATGCCCAACCCTCTGGGCCCATGGGCCCATGGAGCCCCTAGTGGTCTAGACTTTCCTCAAAGCTATTCTCCCTTTTTCTTGTGTGTTGTTTTTTTTTTTTTTTTTTGGTACCAGGGATCGAACTCGGGACCTTGTGCTTGCCAGGCAGGCGCTGGAACCACTGAGCTAAATCCCCAGCCAATTCTCCCTTTTTCTTGAAGGGTAGTACACATGTGGAACAGAATAGCTCCAGCCAATTTCTTACTTAAAGAATCTTGGAATCTGACAGTCCTCCTCACTTTGTCCTGCATCTGTTCCTTTCAGTCCAAACCAGTCCCCTCCGTGCAGATACAACTTTCTCAAAAACTGTCAATCTCCTATGCAAGTGAGGAGGGTCCTCCTCAGATCTTCCTGTACATACCATCCCTACTTCAGGCTCATGCTGAAGCAAATGAGTGGATTCATAACTCAGCCTAATCTCTTCAGCAAAAGATTGTCCAGGCACACCCTCACCCTCTATTAAGGACATGTTTCTCCAAAATGGATTTCCTAATTTTACCATCTTTAGTAGCCCATGAGCCTCCCAAATAATTAAGTGCTCGTTTGTTTTGCTAAACAAATATTCCTTACTTTTATCTCTTTCCTCTCACATTTTATGATAAGCAGCGAGAAGACACCAGTCTGCAACTTTAGCAGAAATGTTAGCAACTTTTGCTAAGAAATGTTCTCAGCTAAATACCCAACTCCCTCACTCACAGGTTCTGCCTTCCACTCAACAGTAGAACATAATTCAGTCTAATTTTCTGCCACTTTGTAACAGGCAACTTTTCTTCCAGTTTCTAATAATGCATTCCTCATTTCCACCTGTATCCTCACCAGAAGCATGTTTACTCATATTTCTCCTAGCCGTCTTTTCCAGGCCTTTCAACTGTTTGTATGAGGCTCACATGGATTATCAAGGATCATGTCCTTCTCTTAAAGTCCACTGGTTGTAGATGTTAACCATTCCTACAATACCTAGATTTGTATTTGACTAAGCAACTCCTAGACAAGTTGACTAAAACAAACCACTACCTATTAAAGGAACAATGTGCATGGGGAAGGAGGATTAGCTTGTGAGTCAGGTGGAGTCATTTGGGAAAACACAGGGAAGGTCAAGAACTTTAAGACCCCAATTTCCTTTGCCATAAAAGCACCCTTATCTTCTGAGAGAATCAGCCACCCTCTGCATCAAGCTTTACCTTCAACAAGCCTCATCTCTACAGGCCATAAGAGTGTCAGGTGGTCAGATGTCAAGAAAGCATGGATGCGTAAGAACAACCTGCTCTGGGATGATACAGCCTTTATTCAAAAAAGATACCACTGGGGCCGGGGATTTAGCTCAGTGATTCCACCGCTGGCCTCCCAAGCCCAAGGACCGGAGTTCGATACCCGGTACCATAAAAAAAAAAAAATAGCATGTCATATCCAAGGGCAGGTGTAGAAGTAGATTCTGGTTGCATTGATCCAGGAAGAAGGACAAGTCCATTGCCAGGGGCACACAAACCAGAGTTTAGTATGTTGCTTCAGGCATTGGAAGGGGCATTAGTCATCAGCCAGGCTGCTTAAGGGAAGTCTGCACTCACTGAGAGGCAGCAGTTTGTGAGGTAGAAAAGTCAGAAACTCCCAGCCCACTGCAAGATTGGCTTCTCAATGAGTAGTCCCATTGTTCCCTAAGAAGTTGTTAGAAAAGCAAAATCTCAGACTGATTCCTAGATCTGAGGAGTCAGAATATGCATTTTGAAAGATTGTCAGGTGATTATTTGCATATTAAGTTTGGAAAGCATGCCAAAAGGAGGCCAAGGTTCAAGGAGACAGGAACAGAGGAATGAACCATTCCTTATCATCCTGGGATGCTCTCCAGCATTCTCTGTAGACTAGAAATGATCATGGGGTACTGCAGTGGACAATGGGAGTAGTGATTCCCAAGGGGAAGGGGAAGATGGAAGCTCCTAATTGACAGCAACAAGCTACCACCATAAGACTAGAACGGAGACCTAATTAGATGTCTGACTCAGTGCCGGAGATTTAGCTCAGTGGTTCCACGGCCTACCTCACAAATGCAAGGACCCGAGTTCGATCCCAGGTACAAAAAAAAACAAAAAAACATGTTTGACTCACAGGGATCTGTGGCAAAACCTGATTGACTAGAGGGTCCCTAGAAATGGGCCTGACAGTAGGTCTGCTGGTGGAAAACTAACTTGCGGCACTGTAGGAACATCCACAGCCAATCCTATCTCATTCTCAGGTTGAAGCAGCTCACTGCTCAAGATCTCTCTGCTGTACAGGCAATAGGTCCTTCTGAGGAAGACCCTGCAATGCAGCCACAGTGAACACCATGAAAACCTCTGCCAGAGGGACCTGCAGCCATTTGCCAGGTGACCTGGACTAGGGTTTCAGATACAGGCTCCCAGAGAACCAACATGCCACTGTGGGCCTCAGAGTCAGGACTTTTGGAGGTCAGGTGAGAGTTCAAGTCCAACTCACTTTGGATGTGGTGGGATCACACACCCTCCTTTGGCTTCCCTCCCCCCATCTCAGAATAAATATGCTTAGTAACTGGTAAATTCCCACATGTGGAGAGGAAAGTGATGGATGGAGGGTGGAAATGGAGGTCCCTATAACTTCAGCCTCCCTTGCCCTAGATGGTTAGCAGCCCCCTAAGCACTGCCCTCTGCCTTTAAAAAATCTCTCTTTGAAATTCCCGCTGTAAATGTACCATCCATTTCCTGATGCTGATATTCCACCCACCGCCCACTTTGTGGAGGGCCCAAGGTGCCAGCAGCACTGAGCTGAAGCCCAGGGCATCAGAATCTGCAGAACTCCAGGAGACATGGTATAGAGTCCTGTATCCTTGGGGTATAGATAACAGTGTCAGGCCTGTCTTAAGAATGGTATGAGAAACCAACCCAAGGGGGAGTCCTTAAGAGAATTCCAGTGAGTCAACTTGTGGTGTGGGCTCCAACTCCATTCTGCTTTGGCACATGAACTTAAACCTGTCAGTGAAAGAACCATTCATGCTGGTGTACTCTGGGTGAAGCAGCCCTGTGGCAGTCAGGAGCTCCCTGACCAACTGCTGAAGCCCAGCCCAGCCTGGAAGTTTGAGTATCACACTGACCAATAGTTACTCCTCAATGGAAGAAATGTTAACATCTTGACTATTAGCCCCGGAGAGAAGAGAGATTCTTTAATGGGCTAACAAGGACAATGCCACACAGGGCCCAAAGAAATTTAGTAAGCATCTAGTACATGCTAGGCATGGTGCTAGGCATGGTGCTAGGCATTGATGATACACTGAATAATTTGCTGGTATATTTGAGCTACTCAGGGAGATGAACATTCAGCAAAAATGGCCCACCTAATGGGAGTGATCAGAGGGGGACCTCCATGGGTTATGGGAAACGAGAAATGTTAGGGAAGCCACCCTAAAGCTGGGACATCAAAGCCGGCATATGTCAGATGGGCAAAAGGTGGCCAGAGGAAAATCGGGGACTTGCTTCAGGTGGAACATGATGAAGTACAAACATGATGCTTTCAAAGAACTGGAAGGAAGGCCTAAGTGGTTGAGCTGGAGAGACTGAGGAAGTAGCAAACTATGAGGTTAAGTAGATGTTGGGGCCAGGAATATGAGGACAGCCTATATATCTCCATGCAAGGATCTGTCTCTGACTTGCTGAAAGGTTGCTGATGTGGGGGCCATTAACAAAGGCAGTGAACTTTACTTCTCCTTCCTCTTTCCCATAAGAGTTGCAAGGTAGAGTCTGTTCTTCCTGCCCACCTGGAGACATTCTATGCAGCCACATTTCTCCAGGTGGTAAGACATCCTATGTGAACCTGCCAAGTAGCAGATTGTGTCTCCATGTGGTTGGCCATGACTTCATGGCCAGCATAGCAGGGTCATGCCTTACATTGCTTGCTTGCTCTCTCTCTCCCCCACCCCTTTCCCTCACTTTGCTTACTTGGGATTACACATCCCACACAAAGTTCTTTATCTTTAATAAAAGCTAAGTTTTCCAGGGAATCAGTGCCCAACTAGTTGTAGTTTTGTGTACACCATGTTCCTGGAACAGGATATTCTCCTGGAAGTCTTTCCATCTTCTGAGGCTTCAATGGGCCTCTGAAAGATTTTATGGGCTTTAGTTCATTCCCTCTCCTGGAATATATAAGTGAAAGTTGAAAAGGGAAAACAGGAATTTCTTTGGAAAGAATTTTAGAACACTTGATGTTTCTCCATCAGATCATGCGGCTCTTTCTCCTTAATTCAGGTTAAGTGACAAAACTTTTTTAAGAAAACCACTCAGAGAGGTTGAGCTATATCTCTGGAGTTTGTGGCATAGGTAAGATATTTTCAGTCCCAAAGCTGAAAAGTCTTTAAGGTGACATTTCTGCTTCCAGTTAAAATGCAGAAGAATGTGAAAGAATTTTGCTTCTATTACAACAATGGCATTAACCAAATCAAACTAAAACCATACTTCTCCATGGGTCATCAAAAAACGATAGATGCATTGAAAAAAAACCTAATAAACTGAATTATGGAAGAGTATGAGGAGCCCTTCCTGGGTTGGCAGAGCCAAATCTTCTGCTCCTGATAGGGAAAAGTTTTAGATAACTTAATAGATTGAATATTAAAGTAGTTGTAGAAGCAAAATAAGTCATGTGTTCTTTTAAGATTTGCTTTTCCCGTAACTCCTTGTTTAAGGTGACGGTTATCTGACTCTTTAACCAGTAACTTCATTAACCTAACAAAGTTGCAATGCCAGGGTGAATTTACAATGTATATGTACCTATCTTGTGTCTGTGACTCTTAAACAGGAACTGGAATTGGATTTACACATCAAAGACCACTAGGGATGAGATAATAGCTAAAAAAGATATAAAAAGGGAAATGCTGAACAAAGAGGGTGCGGATGCTCGTGAGAATAAATTTTATTTTATCCGAATTCTTTGTCTCTGTGTATTTCTTTCCAAGATTTCTGGAACATTCCCCTGGGCAAAGGTGCAGGAGAAACAGATCTGCCTAGGTCAGGGGCTACAGGAACTGGGACATGCAGTCTGTGATGAAAGTGTGGGCAGCCTGGGAAAAGTAGGTCTGTCTAAAAGGGACCTAAATTCAAAAACATGGAAGTGGAGAAGATAGCAATAAGAGAGATTTGTACAGTCTTTGTCATTCAGAGCTTAGATTCTGAAACCTATGAATCAAAAGGTGAGCCAAAAGCTAAATGAAACTGTGACTCAAGTTCCTTCCAGCTCAAATGCTGACCTCATGGGTTCCAAGTTGGGTGAACTCAATCTATTGAAGCTCAGTAAGCCCTAGAACAGCTGACCCTAGGATACATCTAAATGGCCAGCCCCCCAACCCCCACCAACAGCACAGAGAAATCCTTCTTCAAAAAAATAAGAACAAAAACAACTAAACATATATTATGTCTCACCCCGGTGCCCTTTTACAAACCATGTCCAGAATCACAAAAATTATGAAGCACATGGTAAAGCAGAAAAATATGAAAAAGAAAGTCACTAGAAGCAGAATTCCAGATGGTCCAGATACTATGATTAGAGAAGGACTGTAATAATTACAACTATGTCAGAGGATTTATAAAAAAAGATGGACATAATGAGTGAAGAGATAAGTAATTTCAGGTGAGAAATGGAGAGTCTAAAACCAAATCAAAATGGAAGTCAGCTCTGCAGTGAAAAATATGATATCTGAAAAAATGACATACTTTATTATAAGTATGTCACTTTGTCCAATATTATATTGGGCAATGTGGAAAAAAGAATCAATGAATTTGCAGACAGATAAACAGAAGTGATCAACTATGTATATAGAAAAGTTGAGATAATATGGGTTCTTGAAAAGTGTAAAATATGGCAGCTGATTTCTTATGAGAAGAAATAGAAGCTAGGAGACAATGGAACAACATAGGAAAATGTTAAGTATTGGCATATGTAATGATGGAACAACACATTAACCATACAGTAACTGCAAAAACACTGTAACTCGGCACCAAAGGAGAATACCCTTCAAAAAGAAAGTTTGTAAAGACATTTTGAAGTAAACAAAACTTAGAGATCTCTATTTGTCACCAACACCTTAAGAAATGTTAAAGAAAGTTCTTCAAGATAATAGAAATGCTGAGCATGATAATGGACACCTGTAATCCCACTAGTTGGGAGGCTGAGGCAGGAAGATCATGGCAAGTTTGAGGCCAACCTGGACTACAAGCAAAAGCCTGATTAAAAAAAAAAAAGATAGGGCCAGGGATTTAGCTCAGTGGTTCCACTGCTTGCCTCACAAGCACAAGGACCCGAGTTTAATCCCTGGTAGCAAAACAAAAAGATAAATAGAAATGATACTATTTGGAAGTGTGTGTCTACATAAAAAAATGGCAAATAAATATATCTTTAAAAGACAAGTGATTGTTCAAAACAAAAATAACACTGATTACTGAGTTTATGGCATATGTAGAAATAAAATATATGACAACAGCACAAATAAAAGAGGGCAAAGAAATTACACTGCCAAATGGTGTAATATTAATTCAAGTTTAACTGTGATATGTTACGGATGTATATCCAAAGCAATCACTTTAAAAAGTAGTATAGCTAACAAAGCAAATTGAAAAGATAAAAATCTAACACTAAAAATGTTTAATTAATCCTGAAAAATAACAAGAGAAGATGAGAAAAAATAAACAGATGGGACAAATGGAAAATAAATAGCAGTGTGGTAGAGTTAAACTCAAATATATCAATAGTTATAGTAAATGTAAATGGATTAAGCACTTCAAATAAAAGGTGAAGACCATCAGATTGGATTCAATGTGAGACTTTAATATGTACTATTTTTAAAGGGTACTTCTTAAATATAAAAATAATTTATAGCTTAATATTAAAAGTAAATTAATAAAAAAGAAATTTAAAACATAAAAAAATGGAAAAAAGATATATAATTCAAGTACTAATCTTTGCAAAGTTTATGTAGCTACATCTACAAGAAAGTAGATTTCAAGACAAAGAATATTATCACAAATAAAGAGGACCATTTTATAATAGTGAAAAGAGCAATTCTTCAATAATGTTTGGCAGCCAAGTGTGATGGTGCACTCCTGTAATCCCAGCAGTTGGGTGGCTAAGGCAGGATGAATTTGAGGCCAGCCTGGGCTACATAGTGAATTCAAGGACAGCCTGAACTATATAGTGAGACCCTGTTTCAAAGAAAAAAAAAAAGAATATATGACAATCACAAATACATACATACCCAATAAGAAAATCTGAAACACAGCTAAATTTGATAGCCCAAGAGAAAAAATATACAAATCCACAATTATAATAAGAGATTCTAATATTCATATCTCAAGAATTGAGAGGACCACACATACAAAGTTATTAATTTATAGAGGTTTGGAAACTACTATTAACCAACTTGACCTAGCTGACATCTATAGAATACTGTAACTGTATAACATATTGTTTTCAATTTTACAAGGAATATTCACCAAGATAAGTCATATCCTGGACCCAAAAGCAACAGCAGTAAATATCAAAGGATTAAAATCATATATAATATGTTGTCTGAAATTAAATTGTACACCAACAACAAAAGATAACCCACCTTTTGAAAATTAAGCAACAAGCTTCTAAATGATTTATTGATCAATAATACATCACAAAGGAAATTAGGATAGATTTTTAATTGAATGCTTATAAAAACTAACATAACAAAATGTGTGGGATGCAGCTAGTTTTAAAGGGTTATGTGAGAAAAATAAGAGTTTAAAATCAACGATTAAATTCTGTCTTAAGATTTAAAAGGAAAACACCATTCCACAATGTATACATAGCTCACAACACCTTGTTTTACACCAAAATATATAGAATCTTGTCAGTTTAAAATAAAGAAAATTATGGGCCAGGGGTTTAACTCAGTGGTTCTACCACCTGCCTCGCAAGCGAAAGGTGCTGAGTTCAATCCCTGGTACTAAAACAAACAAACAAACAAAAACTAGAGTGCACTAAAAATATGATTTAAAATTGTAAAACCCTAGTATTTCAGAATAAGAAAAAAGAGAAAGAAAATGCCAATATCAGGGCCAGAGATTTAGTGGCACCTCACCTGCCTTGAAAGTACAAGGTCCTGAGTTTGATCCTCCGTACAAAAAAAAAAAAAGCCAATATCAAAATTAAGAAAGGGATAGCACTACAGAGCCTAAAGATATTTGAAAATATAAAGGAATATTGTGAAAGTTTTAGGACAATAAATTCACAAGTCAGATAAGATGGACAAATTCTTTGAAAAATACAATTCATCAGAATTGACACAATAGGAATTATGAATAGATATCTGAAAAAGAAGTTGAACTGTAACTTAAAACTTCCTCAATGGAAAAAAAAAAAGAAGAAATAAGATTACAGAAATTAAAAAAAAACAAAACACTTCCTTAATGAAAACTGAAAATCCTGAGACAACTGAATATTCAGATGAAAACAGTAAATTAGACCTTTTCATAAACAATATTCAAAATGATGCAGAAACCTAAATGTAAGAACCAACATGATAAAACTTCTAGAAGAATGCAAGGGATAAATCTCCATGATTTGGTGTTAGGCAAAAAATTATTAGATATGACACCAAAAACATGAGGCATTAAAAAGACCCTCATAAATTGATCTTTATTAAAATTAGAAACTTTAGGGCTGGGGATTTAGCTCAGTGGTTTCGCCACCTGCTGCACAAGCACGAGGACCCGAGTTTGATCCCTGCTACCACAAAAAAAAATTAGAAACTTTGATACTAAAAAGATGTCATTAAGAAAACAAAAAGAGCCAGGCATGTTCGCACATGCCTGTAATGTCAATGTTACAGGATAGGTAACTCCAACCTGTTAGATGCGCCAAATTTGTGTCTCACAATGCTGAAGAATGAATTCAAAGATGAAGGAGGTGAAGAATAGGAAAGTTTCATTAAGAGAAAGTGCCCGCCTAGCAGGAGATGTTATGAAAGTGGGTTGCCCTGCAGCTCTTTGTATAGTTTTTTTTATACAGTAAAACTGATATAGGGGAAACAAATGTAACTCCCAACCTGCTAGATGTCAGATACACTGAGTTCATGTTCCTCAAAGTCAATGAATTCTAAGGAACAACGGAAGTTAAGAGTAGGAAAAATGTATTGAGAGAGATAGCTCCTGAGAGACAGGAGGGGAACTGAAAGTGGGTTGCCAATGAGCTCAGTTCTCAAAGGAAGTTTTATAGAACAAAATCACGAGGTGGGTACAATATGGGTCAAAACTATGATCAGCCAATAAGATCCCAAGTATAGCCACTTAAGTAATATTGATCTAATGGGAAAGCAGGTCACGTAGCAAGTGTACATGGAAAGAATAAGGACTTTTTTTTTTGGTATCAGGACCTTGTGCTTTTGAGGTGGGCAGTGGCACCACTGAGCTAAATCCCTGGCCCAGGACTTTTTAAAGAAGGGGTAGATTAGGGGGTCCTGGTCACCCACCTGGGTGACTAATGTCTATCTGGACTTTATTGGAACAGGTGATATCAATTATAGTATAATCTTCAATTTACTGCTTATCCCTGGGGGAGGCAGGTAGGCATGGTCATTTCATCTTTATCTTGAGGCCTGGCCTTCGACAGATGTGCCTCCAGCCACAGTTGTAATGTGTTCTCATCTTCTGCACTGACTCCCTTGAGGGCCTGGCCCTGTCTGACTGCCTATAATATTTCTACCTAACTTAACTGTCTATAATAAAATCACATTACAGATTACCTCTAGTCTTGTTGAAAACATATAAATGATTGAAACATACATTAAAAATGTGATCAATATCATTAATCATTAGGCCAGTACAAACTTAAAACCATAATGAGACACCTCCTTATACTCATTAGAATGACTATAACAAGAAGGACAGATGAGTTAGATGTGGCAGATCTTAAATTCACATTTTTGTCCACAGAAATGTAAGATTGCACAACCACTCTGGAAAGAACTTCATTTCTTAAAAATATAAGCATAAACTTACCATATAATTCAGTCATTCCATAATGATTTCTTAAAAATATAAGCATTCCACTCCTGGGAATATAAACCCTATGGCAACTCAAACATGTACATGCACGTTCATAGTAGTATTATTTCATAATTAAATTGCATATAATCCAAATGTCTGTCCAATAATGGCTGGAAAAACAACTAGTATATCTATATCACAGAATGCAATTCAGCAATAAAGAGCCATGAAATACTGATACCTGCTACAATATGGAAAGACCTCAAAATTGTTACACAAAACAAAAAAGCTATATTAAAAGACAGTATATTGTAGGATTTCATTTGTGTGAAAGGCACAATAGGAATAATAGTCTTGTGAACCCTAGCCAAAGTACAACCATTCTATTTAGCTGTTTGGCAGGCACCTCCCAAGTGCTAAGGGTATGTTTCTGACTGGAGTTTAACAGAGCTTGCTGAGACCTGCGGAGCCCCCAATATGGATGAGATGGGAACCAAGCTCACAAACTGTCCCAAGGACTCTTGTCTTTTCCTTCTGGGTTGTTTTGTTTTGTTTTGTTTTTTGTTTACCTTAGAGCCCTACAAAATAAGTAGCTTAGCCTTAAGGTGACTTTGGTAGCACTACAGCCTATAAGCCATCCACCACTCTGCAAATAACCCCTAATAAACTCATTTACTCACCAACCTGGACTTCTTTGGACTGTCAGCACCCTCTCAATTTGGAGGCAGATTACTTTTGTCTCCCCAGAAAATTCACTGAACATGTACAGAAGAAGCAAATGTATAGAGACAGACATAAGATCAAAGCCTACCTGGGCTGGTATGGGAAGGGAAATGACTGCAGACAGTCTGTAGGGTGCTAGGGCTTTTGGAGATGCTCTGAGTCTGCAGTGTGCTGACCACACTACTCTACAAATGTGCTAAGAATCACAAAATTGAATCTTTAGGTTGTGACCAAGGATGCTTTCCCCCTTCTGTTTGTCATCTTTACATCTTTATCAAGGTATAATTTACATACTATAAAAACTGGCCATTGTACCTAAAGGCTAATTTTGTAAGAGATTACAGTCTAGAGGGTAAGTGAAATAGCTCTGCTCACAGGAAGAAGTCACACATTTGCCCTGCCTTGTTGGAGACTGCCTAGAGGGAGCTGGCCCTGGGTCATCTTGGACATTTTCCTGAGGGCTATATAGGGACAAAGTGGCACAATATCAGTTGGCTATAACAAATCACTCAAACTTTAACAGCAAGCATTACTCCTCACACTACATCTATAAGTGGCTATTGTTTGGCTGATCTCAGCTGGTCTTGGTCAGGCCTGGATTCACTTTAGGTCTGTTCTATGGATCTCATTCTTCTGGGACCAGCAGGCCACCATGTGCTTCCCATGCTATTACAAAGTGCAAGGAGTCATGCTGAAGGACATCAGGAACTCACTCTGCTGACACTGCCCTACTCAACATCCCACTGACCAATCAGGACTCACCCTGATGGCATCTGTTTATATCTTATTGGCCAAACAAGTCATATAGCCAAGCTAAAGTTACACAAGGGCGAGGTACATTCCACCCACCATCAGCAGGTGGAAGGATGTGAAGACACTGTACCATTATTTTGCAAGATGGTAAAAAGTTGCATCAATATAGATTTCAGCAGAGGTTGTAGACAATTAGATGTTTGAGGACTAAGAAATCATATACAGCATATAGAAACACAGTCCACCCTGAGACTGCCATGGGAAGGTCTCTGAGGAACCCACGCAAGCCTTCTTCTTCCAAAGGCAGTGCTAGCCTTGGAGACCAGCCACCACCTGGTTACCTGTGTACCACCCCTGCCACCTCTATTCCCCTCCCCTATGCCCTACACCTGAAGGGAGCCAAAGGAAGGGAGAGAAGAAGAGCTTATCCACAGCCCCTCTGGGCTTCCAGCCTGAAGCACAGCTAAGCTGGAAGGACTAAGGATGACACTGAAGCATACAGATCTGGGGCTCTCTAACACACTGGGACATTTCATCAATGAAGTGAAAATGCTCTTGAGAGTGAACATATGCAAGGAACTTGCAATTATCTGAGGGGTCTGGAAAGTTCCAGGAACTGCCCAAGCCTCAATCTAAGGAGTAGCGGAGATGAGTCTGGGCCAGTCACACAGTGGAGCACACACTGGGTTTGGGGACAAGCACATAGTAGCTGTGGACACAGTAGTGAAGGCAAGGAAATGGGGATAGGGCCCATCCACAGGAAGGCAAGGTCAGGGTACACTGAGGGATAAGATAAGTCATCTGAGGGGAGCATTTTGTGGGATCAAGAGGAACTGTAATGCAAAACAAGGAATAGCATAGGCCTGACACCAGAAATGAAAAGGCCAAGGAGTACTGGCAGCTGCAAAAACACAAAGTAGGAAGGAGGTTCCAATGCCACAGGCACCCACGCACACAAGGAGCAAGTCAGTGACAGCTGATTGTCACTGCACATGAAACCTCAGGCCATTCACTCTTGGAGCTTGTGTCTCTGCCATTCAGCAGGACTGGAGGGAACAATGGAAGACAGAAGTATGACAGGGCACATGTATAGCTGTGAGCCAAGTCAGGCACCTGAGGTGGCCCAGCAGTTGGATCAAAGGTGAATGGAGAGCCCGAACCATAATCTACCTATAAAATGGGTAGAATTTTACAGTGGAATTCATCCATTCTTATATTCTATATTGGCTGAATTTCTAGATCTTTTTCTTTTCCTTTTACATATTTTTAAAGTAGCCTGAGTTGAGACTTCAGATGTTTCAGTGACCAATGACTGGGGCAAAGTGTAGCCCTGTGACTTAATGGCTTTATGACATTGGAAGTCCCTTAACTTCTCTGAGCTTGATTTTCTGCATCAGTAATAATCTAAGGCCCAGCATTAGGTAAGCACCCCAAATGGCAGAAAAACAAGGTCTAAAGTGTATTATTAGCCAACTGGCATAATACTTACCTACCACTTACCCATTACCCTTTTAAAAATATTTCCTTTAAAAATTTTCTTCTGACTTGATTTAGGTTTACCTAGATAATTTAATCTCTGCTAATAACAAGAATAGAACATGTTTGTAGCAGGTGCCTCCTCTGACCAGGCTTTTTACATATGTCCTCATTTATTAATTTATTCCTTGACTTATTGCTGCTATCCTTATTTCAGTTTTGTTAGTTACCAATTGGGAAGTTTGGGTTCCAAGGGTCTGGTACAAGGCTATGTGGCCACGAGGTATCAAACTTCGGCTCAGAACATGGCTCACCAAAGCACCCAAGTATGTGTTGCTGGAGTATGTGTCCTGGATAGCAAAGCCCAGTCCTCTCTAGGATCCCCTGAAACATATCTGCGTGCAATATCATACAAGCTCTTCAGCAATGAAGAATCATGGCATCATCACCACCCATCCAAAAGCAAATCCTGATTTAAACTCATCTGCCCACATGTTTTCTTTAGGTGTCTGCTGCATCAGAGATCTTTCCGTTTGATAATGGTACCTTTTCCTGGGAGAACACCCGGTCGGTGTGGGGCTATGCAAACTATGATTTTTTTCCAAACCTGAGCTGCTGCCTCTGCCAGGCAGCCTCAAGGAGCCAGGTGAATCTCCATCCCCACTCAGTGGCTGTGACACAGCAGAAACCACAAAACTATTTTCTGCAGGCATTGTCCTCTCAGGAGCACCAACTACTACTTTAAATTAAAAAGCAAAATCTGCCTCAGTGGCTTGTCAGAGGTGAAGTCACGGACCAGAGAGGTTTGAGAACAGAATCCTTCCTCCTCCCCCCTGCATCCACTCCCACCCTTGCTTCTGAGGCAGTTCTATACAAATACTCCCAGAGTCTTCAGAAAAAGGGGTCAAGCTGATTTTCTGCATCCTCTAGACTTGGTAGTCTCCAATCCTCTTTTCAAAATAGGCTTACTGACTTCATAGCTGTCTTATTTATTTTTAAAGATATGAAACTAAGGCAAGTTTTGCAGCACAATATCAGTTTTTGAGGGGGGTAATCAAAGAAGTACTATCTAGTTGGGTAAAGCCACTTGCTTTTGCTGGGGATTCCTCAGCAGAAGCTTATGTGAGGAAGTTTAGTCTATCCAGCTGGGAAATTTGCCATCCTAGCCTTCCCCAGACAGGCAGCATCATCCTGTCTCCAAGACTGAAGTTAGGCCCCATAAGAATTACTCAATTGCATGTGCCAAATGTACCCAGCCCAGCATTCAACAACAGGTGCGGCAGCCCAATCAAGGGCAGTGAGACTCAGCTCAGGGACTGCTCAGGACAGAGGCACATATCAGGAATGGAAACAAAGGCCTTAGTAATAGTGTTGTGCATGTTCAAACCTGGCCTTGGGTGCCCATGGATGACCACTTGGTGGTGTCATTGTCACTAGTTCTCTTAATTTTATGAGCCTCACTGGTTCTATAACTCCAGATGATAGGGAAAAGTTTTAGATAACTTACTAGATTGAATATTAAGGTAGTTGTAGAAGCAAAATAAGTAATGTGTTCCTTTAAGGTTTGCTTTTCCTGTAACTCTCGGTGAGAGTAATCTGAATCTTTAACCAGTAACTTCATTAACCTAACAAAGTTGCAATAGCTGGGTGAATTTACAATGTAGATGGCCTATCTTGTGTCTGTGACTTGTAAATAGAAACTGGAATTGTATTAACACATCAAAGACCACTAGGGATGAGATAATGGCTAAAAAGGATATAAAAAGGGAAAGGCTGAAAAGGGAGTGCAAGGATACTAACCAGACTGGTTTCTGGAGGTCCCACCCACTCATGAGTAGAAATTTTATTATTTTATCTGAATTCTGTGTCTCCATGTATTTCTTTCCAAGATTTCTGGAACACAGAAAGGATCCCATACACAAATTGTTTCTTTATTTTAAATTCTTGATTTGGGGAAGACCCTGTGTCCAGAGGAAGTAGGCTGCCTGGACACTGGGCACAGCCTCCAGGGCACAGAGCTTGGTTAAATCCCTGAGTGCCTCCTCTGCTTACCAGTGGGCACTGCAGCTCACCTGTGACTAAACTGCCCCAGTTTCGTTCATGTAAAATCAGGGTAACAATCCTGTCTTCGTAGCATCAGTGAGACAATTACATGATGTTTGTTGGCCTATCAGGCACTGGTGCTACACCTGTATCATTCACTCAGTGCTCACAGTCATCTTACAAAAACTTTATCATCAGTGTGAGTGATAATGAATTGAAATGAGTTCACCACTTTGGCTTATTTGAAAAATGCAAAGATTCATCACACTCCTCTCTGAAGCACCAAAGATATATGCCCCACTCTTCCAGAGTATCGCAGACCAAAGCTCCTTTGATCTTTGCACTTCATTCCAAGTGTTCCTAACATGACCCATTCCTGTGCTATGCTCTCAGCTGATGAGAAACACAGGCCATCTTTTCTTTATAGTCCTGACTCTTTTCAAGGAAGGGAGACATGTATTTCAGGCTGTTTGATGATGGTCATAACAAGCACAGCAGAGCTGCTCAGGGACATTATGAAAATCTTCTAAAAAATAATTTTAGGTGATGTTGAAATCTGTGAAACCTACCTAGAGATGTTCATTGCTCTTATGTTCAATTTTCTATAAAGTAGATTTCAAGCTTTTTTAACTAGCTGCTTTTCTTTTGATGTAGAATATTAATTATTGGGAAAATACCAAATACAACTTACAGAAGTTTCCTAACAAGGTATAAAATAGGAAAAACTAAAACAGTAAAACTTTTATTTTCCTTTATTGAAAGTTTCTCTGAGCAAGGTGGAAACGTAATTTCAACCTTAGAAGTCTTCACATGATCTTCTCCATCCATGGCTACAATAGATAATGTTTTAAAGATAAAATTTAAAAACCAGTGAGTGTGGTGGTACATGTCTGTAACCTCAGGTACTCAGAAGGTTGAGGCAGGAGGATCACAAATTTGAGGGCACTCTGGGCACCTCATTGAGACTGTCTTGAAAGATACTGCAAAAACAAATACACAAACAAAAAACCAGCCCAGAGACCAAAAGTGAGCCAGAAACATAAAACAGAATGGAAGAGCCAGGCATGTGGTGAATTTGTGAGGAGGCACTGAGGCAGGAGGTTCTCCACAAGTTCAAGGCCAGCCTGGGCTAAATAGTGAGTTCAAGGCCAATCTGAACTATATAGAAAGACACTGTCTCAAAAAAACAAAACAAAAAACCAAACTCAGGATGGAAGACCAAGACTTTGGGTCTATAGGACACCATACAGAAATTTGCAAAAGTGGCTAGGAATGCTGTTCCTGAAGAGTGAGGGGATAAAGTGCCCCAAGAGGAGCCAGCAACAAGAGCCGAAACCATTACTTAAAACTGGAGCTGGGAAAAGCCTCCCACCTCTAGGAAAGAAGCTTAGAAAAAAAAAAGTACAACTTCTGCAATAATGTGAGGATCAAGCAGAGGAAGGTCCTTACTCAGCCCCTGGCTGGCACCATGACTGGGAGCAAGAACCTTGAGCATTCACTGTGAACATGCAAGGCACCTGCAGGACCATGGTACAAGACAGGGTGAGCCCAGGAAGAAGACAACACAGTTCAGTCTTCGGGTAAGCCTGGGGGCCTCTATTCCAGAACACCTAATGCTGGGAAAATAAATAACAGTGTTACTGATCAGCAGATGAATCCAGCCCAGATGCTATGAGAATGGAGCAGTCTGGAAATTAAAACAACTAGGTAGTATTTAAAACAATTATGTTTAGGATTCTTGTTGTGAATAAAAAGAAAATATCCATGAAAATTAAAGAGATAATAAAAACTGGGTGAAATAAAATAAGAACAAATAGATATAAAAAATAAAGAACTGCAAAGTGAGGTCATAAAAAAAACAACAGCAGCAGTAGCTCAGTGGTAGAGTACTTGTCTAGATGTTGGAGGCCTATGGTTTAATTGCAAGTGCTGCAAAGCAAGCATACAAACAAACAAAAAACACGAATACATGAAACTCTGATTGGACCAAAGTGAAGACAGATTTAGTGAACTGGAAGATAGTCCATCCAGAACACAGAACACAGACATATAAACCTTAGGAAGAGCTGTTCTGAGACATGGAAAACAGACTGAATGAGCTCTACCAATATGAGAATCAAGGAGAGTGTGCAGGGATGCTACATGATGGAAGAGAGGTTGGGAAGGGCCTAGAATCAAGGACATAGGTCTTAGAAGGCACACATCAAGTGGCAGGTAGCATAACTGTATATCAATCAGCATTCAGAAACACTGTAGTGAAATTTAAGAACAAGGACACAGAAAAGACAGATTTCCTTCACTCAAATGACAGTTAGATTGGCAGCAACCTTCTCAGTAGCAGCCAGTGAGTAATGTCTTACAAACTGTAAAAAAAAAAAAAAAAAAAAAGTTGTCAACAAGGAACTCTGCACCAGCTAAACAATCATTCAAGAATTTGCTCAAAATAAAGACTAAGTACATTCATACATTTTAGAGAGACATGTCCAAAAACACTTGCCAAAAGAACTACCAAAGGAAACATTTTAGATGGATAAAAAGTGAACACTGGAAGATGGCAAAATATGTTCATACATATAATTAACTATTGACTACAGAAATTAATTTAATGTTTTCAAAAAGTGAAACAAAAACTTGAGGAAATGGGCTCAAATGGTTAGAAAAGGTTGCTTTGTTAGAAATGGGGAGATGGGGCTGGGGATTTAGCTCAGCGGTTTTGCCGCCTGCTGCGCAAGCTCAAGGACATGAGTTCGATCCCTGGTATCAAAAAAAAAAAGAAAAAAGAAAAAAAGAAAAAGAAATGGAGAGTTGTGCTAACATCTTCTACTTTGCACAGAGCTGCTATCTACCCTGTCCCCTTGCTTTGGCCTGGATGCTCACCTCAGCTCTGTCTTCCCTGAGCCTGGTTACAGCACCAGCACTGCTGTTCTCTGGAGTGACTCCATACCATACCTTCTCTATATTGTGTGAATGTGCCCAATTGGACAATGTCCCAGCTACAAACCTACAATGACTTTTAAAATATGGGAATCTTACCGCTTCTTGGCCTTTTGGCTAAGATCAAGTGTAAAGTAAGAGAAAGGAAGGAGCCAGAAGAATTATTCCCAGGCCTTGAGATCTAATCAAGATCTTCCAACATTTATCTGGGTATACTTCAGTGACTCCATTGGGCCTATTGTTGAGGATCAGCCATGATATGCAGATTGGTGGGTGCCAGGCCACAGGTCCTATAGTCTGGAGGCTGGAGCCACAAAGCCTGGTGGTGACTTGCCTCAGGAAGAGAGAAGTATGCAAAAGGTTACAGACTTCCTGGGTGTCTGGCAAAGCCTTAATCACAGGGCTCCTGAGGCGAGATAGTATCTGCTGAGGGCAATACAAAATGTGGGTATCCAAGTATTGGGAAGGGCCTTAACTTGCTCCCTTTGAGATGCTAAACTTGTTCCCTATTTTACTACCCTAATCTTACTGCAGTCACTGTTCCTGGAAAAACACATTATCCCCTACCTTGTGCTTCTTGCTGAATAAGTGGGTCCACCGCACAGCTCTTTGAGCCTGTCCACTAGAGGCAGATTCCTCTCAGTCTCCCCTTGTACCTTGAATACTGTGTCTCTTTTATTCCCTGTCGTCTTCCCTAAAGGTATCTGAGGGGTCTAATCTGCTCCCTGGAAGCCTATTTTCTGCCTTCTGACAAGGGATTTCTATAGCAATCACAATGTTTTTGTTGCAGATCACCCAGAAGCTGCTCTTCTATTTTCATGTGCATTCCAAATATCCTGCAAGTGTCTTTTGGCTGCTTTGTCAACCTATAACCAAACAAAAAAGTATTAGAGGAAATATAGCTGGTAACACCTAGACAGTGCAGACGGGACACAGGAAAGAAGTGTTGTTTAGTTGATCAGAGGCCATCCAGCCACATGTACATTAGACTTGCTCAGTGAGTCTCTATGTGTCTTCTGAGTTTTCTAGACTTCATCTCTTGCTCATTTGGGGGTATTTTCTTCTGACCTACTTTTCATTCCATCAATTCCCCCTTCAATTCTAAGTAATTTGCTAGTAAGCCAATCTGGTTATTTTTTGTTGTTTTTCAGTTCTAGACTTCCACTTTGATCCTTTTTTTTTTAGTTCCAGTATAATTCTTGCTTTATCCACTATTATTATTGTCTGCCTTAAATGTGTTCAATAAAATTATTTTAAGGTGCATGCTTGTTGACTTCCTTATCTGGAGCTCTGATGGGCCAGTGCTTGGTTTCTGTGGTGTCTTTCTTTTTGTTCCCTTAGTACTGGGGATTGAACCCAGGGCTTTCACCCGGGGCTACATCTCCAGCTCTTTTTTGAGACAGGAACTCACTAAGTCACTAAGTTGTCCACACTGGGCTTGAACTTGGGATCATCCTGCCTCAGTCTCCCAGAGTGCTGGTTTTACAGGTATGCACCACCAGGGCCAGCCTGTGGTTGAACCATGTATTCCTTGATGTTGCCCTTTGTATGACAGATCATACATTAGGAAACTGTGAGGCTCATTTAAGATCTCAGGCAATATATCCATCCTCTTCCATAAGCAGTGAGATAACACTGATAGGTCTCCCACTACCTCAGCAGCTGTTACGTATAGTAGCTGCCCTCTTCCTATGGTGCCTTGGCCCCTCCCCTGTGTGACATTATGCCAAGATGATTGCTCCCACCAAAGAATAAACCCTTCTTCCCAGCATGCCCCTGCTCCTTCCTAGAAAGTAACCTAATACTCGCTCACCTCCTACCACCTAGTGACATCACGGGCTCCTCCATTCCCTAGTCACTACCTCACTCAACCCCGCCTCAGCCCCTACAAACCCCACCCCAGTCTCTATAAAAGACTCTCCCTGCCCCGGCCATATTGCTTTTGTCTCTCCTTTGTTCAGGGGCAGCCCAACAGATCTATTCTCCTCATAAAGGCTTGTTGTGGCCTGGTCTGGTCTTGGTTTTCGGCCCTTTTACCTGACACCATCTCAATCCAATCAGGATCGGGTAAGATCTGCAGCTGAGCTTTAGTCTTCACAAGGTCTAGTCTTATTCCAGTTCACCCTTTACCTAG